>NC_059457.1:81549385-81594385 GCF_905237065.1 Salmo salar | reverse complement strand
TCAGTATGATTTTCCAATACCGTCAATACCATTTTGTAAATCAATTGTAATAGTACTTTTGAAATAAATACCTGCAGTCAACTCCAGCACTAGCTAATAGATAAAGCAGATCGTGTTCATCATTTCACCTGTTAGTCTCCCAAAGCAGCACAAGGAGCAACATGGGAGCTTCGTGAGGTGAGTCACTCCTGCAGGGTAACTTAAGAGGTGATCAAGTTACACTTGTATGAAATTCACTAATAATGTTTGCCAGCTATATGTCTTATAACTATTAAGCTATAAGATGTGCCAAATAAATTCTCTCCTGCTGTGTTTTGATAACTTGCTAATGTCAGCTAAGTGGCTAAAGTTAGCTTGCAAGATCAAGCTTCTTGGTAACAGCAGCAGAGACAATCCCCTCCTGGAATAAGAGCCCTGCTGTCTAATATTTGTTTTGTGCGCTCTGCAAACTACGTTTTGAGATACTTGCATAACCTTATGAGTTGGGTTGTCTGTCTTAGTTATAAATGTTCACATGCGCTCGTTAGCATTTACCTAGCATCCGCTGTGAGGTTTCCTTAGTACTTGTTAGCATTTTGTTAGTATTCTGGTAAGTGATGTTTTTTTTGTTCGTTTTTTTTGCATTTGAAAAAATATATATAGCGCCCCTTGTGTGCACTACCGGTAATACCGTGTATCTTGGGATGGCACAGGCACGGTATGAAGGTATGGAAATCTGGATCCCGCCCAAAACCTAGTGTGCGCATGAATGTAAGTGTGTTTGTGTACCTGTGAATGTGTGTGTGTGTGTTTGCTGGGAAAATCAAGTCAGCAGGGGACGAGCTCCACTCTCCAACCCCACTGTCCAAGCCTTATTATTCTACCTTTTTCTCTACTCTTTTCTTTTGGCACGGCCGGTCTGCTAATTTGGCATGCCCACACCCGGGCTATTTGTGTAAGGGGTCTTGGCAAATGTGGATCCATCTCTTTTGCATCCTTAATTCTCTGGCATGCTGTTGCACTTTGCTACGGCATTCCCACAGAGCACTGCTCCCATATCTACTTATTCCTGCGCAGTCATTTGTTGGTAAACTGAGTTAATTAGCATCACTGTGTGTGTGTGTGTGTGTGTGTGTGTGTCCGTTGTGGCCCCAGCTGTAATATGGTTAATAGAGCCAGTGAACAGAGTACTGTAATGAGATGGGAACTATAAGAGACAGATTATCCCCTGCATTACCATACCATCAATAAAGAAGCTCTTTCATCTGGTCATGAAAATCATTTAGCTGTCATCCTCATTTCTAACAACCTTCTAATAACCATCTAACAACCATCTAACAACCATCCAGGCGTTTTGATGTTACCGTATCTAGATCCAAGAACATCCAGCCGCTGTCTGTTTGGTATTCAGAACATCAGATCAGGTAGTATTTTACATCTTTACATCAAACCCAGTCACACCCATCAGGATATGTTAAAATTATCTTAAGACATTTCTTAGTGGGATTTTCTCTATAGGATTTAAATCTTCAATACATTTATTTGAGGGTGTCTCAGCTCAGCTCAACTCAACTGAAATCTAAACTCAATGAGCCAAGAAGAGTCCAGAGGTGTTCTTGGTATGGTCACATGTTCAGGATAAACTCAGGCCCTCAGTGATAGGCTAACATCACATTGTCTAAATGGTCAGAAAGAGAATAATCAACCCCATGTACGTCACACCCTTGTCACAAGGTGCTTACCACCGGCCTAGACCCCTAAGAGCAAAGCATGAAGGAAGGAAGAAACCTAGAGAGGAACCTGGCTCAGAAGGGCGTGGCCATCCAGTCATCCAGTCATAATAACACAAAGAAGAGATAGGGGCTGGATGTTTACCAAACTTTGGCCGCTTAATCATCACCTGAGGAGAGGCAGTCCATCCGCCCTGTGGCGCGAAATTATCCTGAAATACAGCAACGTAAGTTAGCGTCCTTTCCTCTGAGAAGCCTGGTAGCGCAACCCAGGACCACATCTACTAATGGGCAATCAATGGCCTCTGAAGCGAAGACCCGGAGGCCGGAACGCTGCTGTGGATGTGTTCTGTTTCCTTTCTCTCTCAGCCTCAGTCTATCACTCTGTGACTTAGTGTCTGCTCTATCTCAACATACAGTATCGTTTCTCTCTCAGCCTCAGTCTATCACTCTGTGACTTAGTGTCTGCTCTATCTCAACATACAGTATCGTTTCTCTCTCAGCCTCAGTCTATCACTCTGTGACTTAGTGTCTGCTCTATCTCAACATACTGTATTGTTTTTCTTCCCAATGAAAAATAGTTCAATTGTTCAGAAAATTGTATCCGCGAGCATTGTGTGTGTGTGTGTGTGTGTGTGTGTGTGTGTGTGTGTGTGTGTGTGTGTGTGTGTGTGTGTGTGTGTGTGTGTGTGTGTGTGTGTGTGTGTGTGTGTGTGTGTGTGTGTGTGTGTGTGTGTGTGTGTGTTGTGAGTATATGAGTGTGTGTGAGCTGGATGAGGTGGATGGGGTAATGTCCCATTATTGACCACTATACAGCAGTCCAACTTCAACAATATGCATTAGATTTTCATCTGACATTGAAGGGAATATTCTCTACCTGCCACTCAGTCACTTTCTATGTAAACGCAAACAAGATCTCTCTAACATGATATTATCTCCCTCTCTCTCTTCCCTCTCTCTCCTCTCTCCTCTCTTCTCTCTCGCTCTCTCTCTCTCTCTCTCTCGCTCTCTCTTCCCTCCCTCCCTCCCTCTCTCTCTCTCTCTCTCTCTCTCTCTCTCTCTCTTCCTTCTCTCTCTCTCCTCTCCTCTCTTCTCTCGCTCTCTCTCTCTCTCTCTCTCTCCCTCCCTCCCTCCCTCCCTCCCTCCCTCCCTCCCTCCCTCCCTCCCTCCCTCCCTCCCTCCCTCCCTCCCTCCCTCCCTCCCTCCCTCCCTCTCTCCCTTCTCTCTCTCTCCTCTCTTCCCTCTCTCTCTCCTCTCTCTCTCTTTCCTCTCTTTCTTCTATCTCACTCCTCTTCGTTCTGTCTCTCTCTCTCACTCTCTCGCTCTTTCTCAATTCAATTAAATGCAGTTCAAGGGCTTTATTGCCAAAGCAAGTGAAGAAGATAATAAACAAAAGTGAAATAAATAATAAAAATGAACAGTAAACATTACACTCACAGAAGTTCCAAAATAATAAAGACATTTCAAATGTCACATTATGTCTATGTACAGTGTTGTAAATATCTGCAAATAGTCAAAGTACAAACGGGAAAATAAATAAGCATTTTTACAGGTTGTATTCACAATGGTGTTTGTTCTTCACTGGTTGCCCTTTTCTTGTGGCAACAGGTCACAAATCTTGCTGCTGTGATGGCACACTGTGGTATTTCACCCAATAGATATGGGACTTCATCAAAATTGGATTTGTTTTCGAATTCTTTGAGAAATACGTGTCTCTAATATGGTCTCTCTCTCTCTCTCTCTCTCTCTCTCTCTCTCTCTCTATCTCTCTCTCTCTCTCTCCTCTCTTCCAGGTAATGCACTTGTCTCAACCTTTCCCTCCCCTCCACATGTGTGTTTGCAGACGCAGCTGCATCAGTGATGAGTAATGTGTGGCTTATTTATCTTGTTTGTGTGATCATTATGGATGATGTTCATATGGTGGATTATTCCCTGTGTGTCATAATTGATGAGGATACAATGGCTTATTTATTGTTGCATTATGTGTGTGTTTACTGGAATGCAAACTGAAAAGCTTGGTATTGTAGGTGAGATTTACTGTGTGTGTGTGTGTGTGTGTGTGTGTGTGTGTGTGTGTGTGTGTGTGTGTGTGTGTGTGTGTGTGTGTGTGTGTGTGTGTGTGTGTGTATGTGTCTGTGCAGTAAAGAGGTAGAGTGTGTGTGTGACACGGGGGCAGTGCCGGTGCGTGTTACAGTCAGTGTTTTGGTGCAGAGTCATCGTGGCTGCTTCCCTAACTGTCCCCAGGCATAGACAGAGAGCTGTGTGTGTGGGCAGGTGGACAGTTGAACAGTTGAAAAGTAGTTGAACAGTTGAACGGAAGTGGGTTGTTTCTCTCAAATAGCTTAGTCTTTTCCCAATCACAGCAGAACTTAGTGCCCAACCTACCCTGTAGCACGTACCCCCTAGCCTCTACCTTCCAGCCCCTACCCCTAACCTCTTCCCAATACCCCGTATCCCCTACCCCCTAGCGCCTACCCCCTAGGCACCTGTGTAGATCTGAGAGAATTGGATAGGTGTGGGCATAATGGTGACAATTGCACCTAGCCTATCAATGGGCACAGTAGAGCTATAACCATATTCATTACCTATCGATCTATTCATTACTTATCTATCTATTCATTACCTATCTATCTATTCATTACCTATCTATCTATTCATTACCTATCTATCTATTCATTACCTATCTATCTATTCATTACCTATCTATCTATTCATTACTTATCTATCTATTCATTACCTATCTATCTATTCATTACCTATCTATCTATTCATTACCTATCTATCTATTCATTACCTATCTATCTATTCATTACCTATCTATCTATTCATTACCTATCTATCTATTCATTACCTATCTATCTATTCATTACTTATCTATCTATTCATTACCTATCTATCTATTCATTACCTATCTATCTATTCATTACCTATCTATCTATTCATTACCTATCTATCTATTCATTACTTATCTATCTATCATTACCTATCTATCTATTCATTACCTATCTATCTATTCATTACCTATCTATCTATTCATTACCTATCTATCTATTCATTACCTATCTATCTATTCATTACTTATCTATCTATCATTACCTATCTATCTATTCATTACCTATCTATCTATTCATTACCTATCTATCTATTCATTACCTATCTATCTATTCATTACTTATCTATCTATTCATTACCTATCTATCTATTCATTACCTATCTATCTATTCATTACCTATCTATCTATTCATTACCTATCTATCTATTCATTACTTATCTATCTATTCATTACCTATCTATCTATTCATTACCTATCTATCTATTCATTACCTATCTATCTATTCATTACCTATCTATCTATTCATTACTTATCTATCTATTCATTACCTATCTATCGATTCATTACCTATCTATCGATTCATTACCTATCTAATCCAAATCTGGACTGGCTCAGAAATGAGACACACTGGACGTGTCCAAATACCCATTTTTGCATTCAAAAAGTAGGCATTTTTGGTTTGTGAAATAAAATTGGATGTTACACAAATGTTATATGCTTTAATACCAGGATGTCTTAGTCATTTTGGCTTTTCATCTAGTAGAATGCACGTTACTGAGGAAGAGAAGTGTCTGTTCATCTAGTAGAATGCACGTTACTGAGGAAGAGAAGTGTCTGTTCATCTAGTAGAATGCACATTACTGAGGAAGAGAAGTGTCTGTTCATCTAGTAGAATGCACGTTACTGAGGAAGAGAAGTGTCTGTTCATCTAGTAGAATGCACGTTACTGAGGAAGAGAAGTGGCTGTTCATCTAGTAGAATGCACGTTACTGAGGAAGAGAAGTGTCTGTTCATCTAGTAGAATGCACGTTACTGAGGAAGAGAAGTGACGGTTCATCTAGTAGAATGCACGTTACTGAGGAACAGAAGTGTCTGTTCATCTAGTAGAATGCATGTTACTGAGGAAGAGAAGTGGCTGTTCATCTAGTAGAATGCACGTTACTGAGGAAGAGAAGTGACTGTTCATCTAGTGGAATGCACGTTACTGAGGAAGAGAAGTGACTGTTCATCTAGTAGAATGCATGTTACTGAGGAAGAGAAGTGACAGTTCATCTAGTGGAATGCATGTTACTGAGGAACAGAAGTGTCTTTTTACACCCACGTGTGTTTGACAACAGCTGATAATCAGAATAGAGGACACTCTACAAACCTGAACAAGTATTTTTAGTCCTTCTTAGTGTGGATGAGTAGTAGGTTGATAGTTGCTGCTGACTGCAAATCTATTTATTAAACGGAACGTTCAAAATAGTATGTACATTTTACATTTACATTTTAGTCATTTAGCAGACGCTCTTATCCAGAGCGACTTACAGTAGTGAATGCATACATTTCATACATTTTTTTTCCCCACTGTAGTACGATTAGTACACAGTATGTAACTTCTGTAAGTAGTAGGCATGACATTTTGGACACAGGTATTGACTATGTTATTATTTTGGCGACCATGTTATTACTGTTATACTGATAGTGTTGTTACTGTTGTACTGATTGTGTTGTTACTGTTATACTGATAGTGTTGTTACTGTTATACTGATAGTGTTGTTACTGTTGTACTGATAGTGTTGTTACTGTTATACTGATAGTGTTGTTACTGTTGTACTGATAGTGTTGTTACTGTTATACTGATAGTGTTGTTACTGTTATACTGATAGTGTTGTTACTGTTATACTGATAGTGTTGTTACTGTTATACTGATAGTGTTGTTACTGTTATACTGATAGTGTTGTTACTGTTATACTGATAGTGTTGTTACTGTTATACTGATAGTGTTGTTACTGTTATACTGATAGTGTTGTTACTGTTATACTGATAGTGTTGTTACTGTTATACTGATAGTGTTGTTACTGTTGTACTGATTGTGTTGTTACTGTTATACTGATAGTGTTGTTACTGTTATACTGATAGTGTTGTTACTGTTATACTGATAGTGTTGTTACTGTTATACTGATAGTGTTGTTACTGTTGTACTGATAGTGTTGTTACTGTTATACTGATAGTGTTGTTACTGTTATACTGATAGTGTTGTTACTGTTATACTGATAGTGTTGTTACTGTTGTACTGATAGTGTTGTTACTGTTATACTGATAGTGTTGTTACTGTTGTACTGATAGTGTTGTTACTGTTATACTGATAGTGTTGTTACTGTTATACTGATAGTGTTGTTACTGTTATACTGATAGTGTTGTTACTGTTATACTGATAGTGTTGTTACTGTTATACTGATAGTGTTGTTACTGTTATACTGATAGTGTTGTTACTGTTATACTGATAGTGTTGTTACTGTTATACTGATAGTGTTGTTACTGTTGTACTGATAGTGTCACGTCCTGACCATAGAAAGCTTTTATTTTCTATGGTAGAGTAGGACAGGGCGTGACAGGGGGTTTTGTCTAGTTTATTTATTTCTATGTTGGTTCTAGTTTCTTTTTTCTATGTTGGGGGTTTTGTCTAGTTTCTGTATTTCTATGTGGGGTTCTAGTTTCTGTATTTCTATGTTTTTTTGGGGGGGGGATGATCTCCAATTAGAGGCAGCTGGTCATCGTTGTCTCTAATTGGGGATCATATTTAAATTGTTGTTTTTCCCACTAGGTTTTATGGGAGATTATTTTGAGTAAGTGTATGTTGCACCTCTTCGTCACGGTTTGTTGTTTTGTTTATTAGTTTATTTGTATGTCTTGCATAGTTTCACAGTTTAAATAAAATGTGGAACGATACACACGCTGCGCTTTGGTCCCATTCTTCAGACAGACGTGACAGATAGTGTAATCCTACCCACCATTACTCCACAGGACAAATAGTCCTTGTGTTTTGCTAGAGCTGCTGCTATATCTAATGAATGAGTCCTACTCTACTTTGACCTCTCTTTTCCCTGCGCGCATATAACAAATTAATTACCAGGAAAACGTTTTAACCTCCCCCCTCGCACTCTTTTTTTACTTTAATTGGCTAATTATGAAACCATCCAGTCCCACTCAGTGCCTGGCAGGTTTGACGGGCTGCGAGTGGCTCAGTCTACTGAGGTGGTCTCTCTCTCTCTCTCTCCCTTTCTCACACACACAGAAACAGAGACGGCTGCACAGGAGCACACACGAACAGTGCAGTGCACACAACACACACATGGAAGCAGGCCCACATGCACACATGCGCACACACACACACACACACACACACACACACACACACACACACACACACACACACACACACACACACACACACACACACACACACACACACACACACACACACAGGGTCATTAGCTACGCAACATTTAACACTGACTCCCCGTTTCGCCCTCGGGTGTCTCTCGTCATCAACGCCAGGTCACACTGAGGAAGGTTAAAAGTCAGAGTTCATCGTCAGGTCATCGTCAGGTCACCATGTCATCCCTGTCAACTCTATGGCCATTGGTCTACTCACTGTCCGCAGCCAGCTGCTGTTGGAACTTGTATTTCAATCAATTAGTATTTCAATCAATTAGCTGCATGCAAATGTAAATACATATACAGTATCTGCATGAATCTGTATGACACATGGTAAAACAATGTGACATTGAGACACACAATAAGAGAACATTTATATATATATTATGTCCTACATGTTCATCTGCAGCTCTTTAGAAGGGCCGTGGCTATTAACAAATCGTACCGGACGAAGCACAGGCCACAGCTTTATGGACAGCGTCTCAACATTCTCATAGAATCCTTAGGAACCGCGGAAGGAACCAATGAATGCACTGCTTTTGTCAGAAGGACATGAATACCGTGCAGACCATGCTGCTCAACATGTTGTGATTGAGTTTCAATGTGCACGTCCTGAGAGAGAGAGAGAGAGACAGATAGAGAGAGAGAGCGAGAGAGAGAGAGAGAGAGTATAAAAGGTGTGGGAACCACTGCTCTAGAGCACACAAACAAACTATTCATACCTCGGCCTTTTAAAGCCCTAAACAGAGAGTACACAGTGGCAGAATACCTGACCACTGTGACTGACCCAGAATTAAGGAAAGCTTGCTTTGGCAATGTTAACATATGTTTCCCATGTCAATAACTGATTTGGCAGGCGAAACCCCGAGGACAAACAATCCAGGATTTTTTTTTTGGAGGTCACTTTCCATTACTTTTCGATGGGAAAGCCTAATTATTAAAACCCAGATTGCAGTTCCTATGGCTTCCACTAGATGTCAACAGCCTTTAGAAATTGCTAATGTTTTTTTTAATTTTTTTAATTAAGAAGTATTCGTATTCTTTCTAAGTGTCACTCAGAAGGCCTCTAGTCTTTTGGTGCGCGTGAATGAGTGTGCGCTCCTTGCAGTTTATCTACGGTATTGTTAACAGTTTATTCCGTCTTAAATTTGATTGATTATTAACATATTAGGGTACCTGAGGTTGGATTAGAAACGTTGTTTGAAATGTTTGGACCAAGTTTACAGGTAACCTTTTAGAATCCTTTGTAGGCATGTTGGGCGAGTTGGAACAGGTGTATTTCTGAATCAAACACGTCAAATAACTGACATTTTTGGGATATAAAGAAGGACTTTATCGAACAAAACGACCATTCATTGTGTAACTGGGACGTTTGGGATTACAAAAAGAGGAAGATCTTCAAAGTTAAGCGATTTATTTTATCACCTTTTCTGACTTTCGCGATGCATCTGCTTGGTTGGAAAATGTTTTTAATGCTTTTGTATGCGGGGTGCTGTCTTCAGATAATCGCATGGTATGCTTTCGCCGTAAAGCCTTTTGGAAATCTGACAAAGCGGCTGGATTAACAAGAAGTTAAGCTTTTAAATGATGTAAGACACTTGTATCTTCATGAATGTTTAATATTACGAATTTAGTATTTTTGAATTTCGCGCTCTGCAATTTCACCGGATGTTGGCCAGGTGAGACGCTATCGTCCCACCTGCCCGTAAGAAGCTAACTAGCTTTCTTATTGGTCTAACTAGCTTCCTTATTGGTCTAATTAGCTTTCTTATTGGTCTAACTAGCTTTCTTGTTGGTCTATCTAGCTTTCTTATTGGTCTAACTAATTTAGCGCCGGTGAGGCCAAAACTCAATCCCACCAAAACAGGCTGCACTTTCAGGCTATCTTTTAAAACTGCTTTTACATTTCTACTTTCTTCACCAATTCATTGGGATGTACAGTCGTGGCCAAATGTTTTGAGAATGAAACAAATATTAATTTCCACAAAGTTTGCTGCTTCAGTGTTTAGATATTTTTGTCAGATGTTACTCTGGAATACTGAAGTATAATTACAAGCATTTCATAAGTGTCAAAGGCTTTTATTGACAATTACATGAAGTTGATGCAAAGAGTCAATATTTGCAGTGTTGACCCTTCTTTTTAAAGACCTCTGCAATCCGCCCTGGCATTCTGTCAATTAACTTCTGGGCCATGTCCTGACTGATGGCAGCCCATTCTTGCATAATCAGTGCTTGGAGTTTGTCAGAATTTGTGGGTTTTTGTTTGTCCACCCGCCTCTTGAGGATTGACCACAAGTTCTCAACGGGATTAAGGTCTGGGGAGTTTCCTGGCCATGGACCCAAAATATCGATGTTTTGTTCCCCGAGCCACTTAGTTATCACTTTTTCCTTATGGCCAGGTGCTCCATCATGTTGGAAAAGGCATTGTTCGTCACCAAACTGTTCCTGGATGGTTGGGAGAAGTTGCTCTCAGAGGATGTGTTGGTACCATTCTTTATACATAGCTGTGTTCTTAGACAAAATTGTGAGTGAGCCCACTCCCTTGGCTGAGAAGCAACCCCACACATGAATGATCTCAGGATGCTTTACTGTTAGCATGACACAGGACTGATGGTAGCGCTCACCTTGTCTTCTCCGGACAAGCTTTTTTCCGGATGCCCAAAAAAATCGGAAAGGGGATTCATCAGAGAAAAGGACTTTACCCCAGTCCTCAGCAGTTCAATCCCTGTACGTTTTGCAGAATATCAGTCTGTCCCTGATGTTTGTCCTGGAGAGAAGTGGCTTTTGCTGCCCTTCTTGACACCAGGCCATCCTCCAAAAGTCTTCGCCTCACTGTGCGTGGAGATGCACTCACACCTGCCTGCTGCCATTCCTGAGCAAGCTCTGTACTGGTGGTGCCCCGATCCCGCAGCTGAATCAACTTTAGGAAATGGTCGCGGCACTTGCTGGACTATCTTGGGCATCCTGAAGCCTTCTTCACAACAATTGAACCGCTCTCCTTGAAGTTCTTGATGATCCGATAAATGGTTGATTTAGGTGCAATCTTACTGGCAGCAATATCCTTGCCTGTGAAGCCCTTTTTGTGCAAAGCAATGATGACGGCACATGTTTCCTAGCAGGTAACCATGTTTGACAGAGGAAGAACAATGATTCCAAGCACCACCCTCCTTTTGAAGCGTCCAGTCTGTTATTCGAACTCAATCAGCATGACAGAGTGATTTCCAGCCTTGTCCTCGTCAACACACACCTGTGTTAACGAGAGAATCACTGACATGATGTCAGCTGGTCCTTTTGTGGCAGGACTGAAATGCAGTGGAAATGTTTTGGGGGGATTCAGTTCATTTGCATGGCAAAGAGGGACTTTGCAATTAATTACAGTTCTTCTGATCACTCTTCATAACATTCTGGAGTATATGCAAATTGCCATCATACAAATTGAGGCAGCAGACTTTGTGAAAATTTGTATTTGTGTCATTCTCAAAACTTTTGGCCACGACTGTATGTTCATTCCATGTCAAAAAGGGAGAGATGTTGAGTAAAAGAGATTGGGACCCTAAGGACGATAAAGAATGGAGGGAGAGAGCAGCAGAGGAGGAGGGAAGGAGGAGAGGAGAAGGAAAGGAGGAGGAGAGGAGAGGAGGAAAGGAGGAGAGGATGAGAGAAGGAGAGGAGGAGGAGAGGAGAGGAGAGGAGGAGAGGAGAGGAGAGGAGAGGAGAGGAGAGGAGGAGAGGAGTAGGAGAGTAGGGAAGGAGAAGAGGAGGAGAGGAGGAGAGGAGAGGAGGAGAGGAGTAGGGAAAGAGAGGAGGTGAGGAGAGGAGGAGAGGATTAGGGAAGGATGAGAGGAGAGGAGAGGAGAGGAGGAGAGGAGGGAAGGGAAGGAGGAGAGGAGGAGAGACAAAGGAGGAAAAGTAATAGCGAGGAGATGTTTTCCGAGGCTCATTCTGTGCTGATGGAGCTTCTCCTCTGGCAGTGAGAGCCTGAGTAGAATCACTGATGAGCTGTCCTCCCCACAGCAGCAGCCTGGCAGAGTTATGGCAGGAGAATGGTAACGGTCCACTAAAAACAGGACACTAGTTGAACTTTGCCCTGTCATCAGCCATGAGTAGTGTAGAACAGTCATATCTGTGGTAACTGTAGCTGTACCTCTTTGTTTAGAAGGACTAATTTGGATAGATGGCTTCCCTCTCCTCTCTCTCCTCCTCTCTGTCTCTCTCTTTCACTCTCCTCCCTCTTCTCTCTCTCTCCTCTTCCTCCTCTCTCTCCTTCCTCTCTTCCTCTCCTCCTCTCCTCCTCGCTGTCTCTCTCTCTCTCTCTCTCTCTCTCTCTCTTACCTCCCTCTCCTCTCTCCTCTTCCTCCTCTCTCTCCTCCCTCTCTTCCTCTCCTCCTCTCTCTCCTTCCTCTCCTTCGTCTCTCTCTTTCTCTATATCTCTCTCTCCTCCCTCTCCTCTGTCTCTCTCTTTTTTTCTCTCTCTCCTCCCTCTCCTCCATCTCTCTCCCCCTCTCTTCCCTCTCTCTCTCTCTCTCTCTCTCTCGCTCGCTCTCTCCTGGTTTAACATGTGTCCATAGCAGAGCCCCAGAGTGGGGGAGCTCAGTAATCAAAGAGGATTGGATCCCCTCATCTCTCCATCGCCTGCAAACGCACACACACACACACACACACACACACACACACACACACACACACACACACACACACACACACACACACACACACACACACACACACACACACACACACACACACACACACACACACACACACACACACACACACACACACGCACAAACACACACACACACGCACAAACACACACACACACACACGCAAGCAGGCACGCACGCATAAATACACACACACATACACAAGCAGGCATGCACACATAAACACACACACACACACACACACACACACACACACACACACACACACACACACACACACACACACACACACACACACACCCAAGCAGGCATGCACGCATAAACACACACAAGCAGGCACGCACGCATAAACACACACACACAGCAAGCAGGCACGCACACATAAACACAGTCTCCTTACACACTCCTCATACACACACTCCCCATGCACACTAACCACACACACTGTCAGAAATCCCCTTACCCCAATTACACACAGAACCTCTGATGCCTCCAAAGCTAATGCAGAAGGGATTCCATAGACATGCTAGACACATGTACTACTGCATACACACACACACACACACACACACACACACACACACACACACACGCAAGCACGCATACACACACACGCAAGCACACACACACACACACACACACACACACACACACACACACACACACACACACACACACACACACACACACACACACACACACACACACACACACACACACACACACACACACACACACACACACACACACAGGAATGCATCTGCTGGCCAGTTAAAAAGGCCTGTTTGTGGATGCACATCAATATGAATGAACACGCCAAGGCTTTGGACTGTGTTTGTACAATAGATTCCCTAGATGTCCTGGGGGAACCCAGCCAGTGGAGGGATGGAGGGATGGAGGGATGGAGGGTAGGCGGGGGGTATATTTGCCCTCTTAGGGAGGGAGGGAGGGAGGGAGGGAGGGAGGGAGGGAGGGAGGGAGGGAGGGAGGGAGGGAGGGAGGGAGGGAGGGAGGGAGGGAGGGAGGGAGGAATGAAAGGCAGCCAGTGTATGCTTCCAATCCTCTGCTTCTCTCCTCCCTCCTTCTCTACCCCTGAGGAGAGCAGTGAGCTGCAGCCTGATTAGCACTCTCTCCATCTCTCATTCCCTCCATCTCTCCTTCCTCTCCTCCACTCCTTCAGACACAGCCACTCCATTCACAGCAGCACATAATCAGTCCCTTTCTCCTGGCCCTGTCACTAACACAAGGTCAGGCCTCAGTGTTTCTGCTCTGTGGAGACCAGCCTAAAGAGCCTAATGTTAAGCTCTGTGCTCAGGGAGACATTTCTCTCCAACTCATTTTCTATTCAGCTTAATGGAGGATCATGAGGATCACGTTACAAACATGTCCTTGACCTCCGAAAAAACTATGTGTGTGGGGTCGGGGGGTGAGTGTGTGTGTGTGTGTGTTTGTGTTGTTTGTGCTCACTTATGTGTTTACATGCATGTACTGTATAGTGTGTATATGTCCAGTTGTGTTGGAGCAATGGTATTCTAGTCTGTGCCTGGCCCCATGATAGAAGCAGTGAACAGCTGATAGATTTCACAGGACAGTGGTCATTCACTGCCTAGCTAGCCCTACCCCAGAGAATGTCTGAGTAACCTGCCTTGGTGTTAACAGCACATCATTCTGCATGGTTTACACTGAACCACTTCAGAGAGAGAGGGAGATGGAAGAGAGCGACGGAGAGAGAGAGCAGAGAGACAGATCGGAGTTTACAGAGCAGGACAGAAAGAGTGGAGAGACAGATTGGAGTTTACAGAGAGCAGGACAGAGAAAGAGGAGAGACAGATTGGAGTTTACAGAGAGCAGGACAGAGAGAGTGGAGAGACAGATTGGAGTTTACAGAGAGCAGGACAGAGAGAGTGGAGAGACAGATTGGAGTTTACAGAGCAGGACAGAGAGAGGAGAGACAGATTGGAGTTTACAGAGAGCAGGACAGAGAGATGAGAGACAGATTGGAGTTTACAGAGAGCAGGACAGAGAGAGTAGAGAGACAGATTGGAGTTTACAGAGAGCAGGACAGAGAGAGAGGAGAGACAGATTGGAGTTTACAGAGAGCAGGACAGAGAGAGAGGAGAGACAGATTGGAGTTTACAGAGAGCAGGACAGAGAGAGTGGAGAGACAGATTGGAGTTTACAGAGCAGGACAGAGAGAGGAGAGACAGATTGGAGTTTACAGAGAGCAGGACAGAGAGAGGAGAGACAGATTGGAGTTTAGAGAGCAGGACAGAGAGAGTGGCGAGACAGATTGGAGTTTACAGAGAGCAGGACAGAGAGAGAGGAGAGACAGATTGGAGTTTACAGAGAGCAGGACAGAGAGAGTGGCGAGACAGATTGGAGTTTACAGAGAGCTGGACAGAGAGAGGGGAGAGACAGATTGGAGTTTAGAGAGCAAGACAGAGAGAGTAGAGAGACAGATTGGAGTTTAGAGAGCTGGACAGAGAGAGACGAGAGACAGATTGGAGTTTACAGAGAGCAGGACAGAGAGAGTAGAGAGACAGATTGGAGTTTAGAGAGCAGGACAGAGAGAGTAGAGAGACAGATTGGAGTTTAGAGAGCAGGACAGAGAGAGTAGAGAGACAGATTGGAGTTTGCAGAGAGCAGGACAGAGAGAGTAGAGAGACAGATTAGAGTTTGCAGAGAGCAGGACAGAGTAGAGAGACAGATTGGAGTTTGCAGAGAGCAGGACAGAGAGAGTAGAGAGACAGATTGGAGTTTACAGAGAGCAGGACAGAGAGAGTAGAGAGACAGATTGGAGTTTAGAGAGCAGGACAGAGAGAGTAGAGAGACAGATTGGAGTTTGCTATGGAATGATATGAAATCTCTTTAACAATGAAACAGTGAGAGATCTAGTCTCTTCATTTCCTTGGTAGTGAAACCTGTTGTCATGATAAGTAGATAACAGAGGAGCCTGAAGTTCTTCCCACTACTCTTCCTCCTCTACCACAGCAGTCCCCGAGCCTCCAAGCAATTAGCCAGTCTTTTGGAGAGTGGAGAGAAGTTAGTGTACGTCTGCTATGCAAACGGCAGTCTGTCTGTCCCGCTCGGGGAAAGGGGGGATTACGCCACCCCCTCTGTCGAAAAGAGAGCGGTCTTGGCCTGAGTGACAGCTGACACGGGGTGCGGTGGCGAGGTGAGGGCGAAGGCAAGGGCAGCTGAGCTGGAGACGCATCGCCAACAGGCCACCAGATCCCCCTTCAATTAACCAGCAGAGTGCTGACACACACACACACACACACACACACACACACACACACACACACACACACACACACACACACACACTACTCAACAGAGGTGATTGTGTATGTCTGGTTGCTCTCTACATTGATTCCTCTCTGGTTGTGTAGAGAGGGATGAAAGCGGTCAGGTGTGTAAACCAAAGCAGGATAATCCCAGTGTAGTCCACACAGTGAGAGAAGAGAAGCACAATTACAGTTTTTAACAATCACTTTGGCACTATTTTCAGAACCTTGTGGTCATTTTTCAAAACTATAGACACAAAACTCAAAACGGTCATCACTTGTAACACAGGCTGTCCAATGTTCAAAACATTGCATTGTGCGTTCATATCTTTAAAGAAACCTTGCACTTGCAGAATCATTGGTTCAATTAAGTCATTTATCATGAAATACCATAGGAACATTAATTTAGATCACCCACACACAAGATATCGATAGTTTCACTGTGTAGTTGTTCGTTCAATCATTAAATATTGTAGCACAAAATATGTGATGCATGTTTCATTATGCTACTACACGTAAATACATCACTGTAAAAGGACTAGTAGAGAGAATATTACAGCCACAGTGGAATCATTGAACAAAATATGACATTTACTGATGAAGTACAATAAAATCACTCATAGGTTTCTTTGAACAAAGCAAAATAATTAGCTACAAAAAAAGAAAAAAACGACAGTAAAAGGTAAACTGCAGTGTTCCTCACCTGGCTTACTGTAAAAAGCAAAGGATTGATTACTGTACTTCTATATTTCCATCAAACCTGTCGAGTGGATTTGGCCACAGGTTCTCATCCACATCACAATGGATGTTTTCATCTTCGGGCATGGTGAATCCAGGCCTGACACTGGTCTGCCGTGATGTCATTGCATGCGTCATCCATGGCCTGGAGAAGGGTGGCTTGTTCGTGAGGACGCCTTTCATATACCTTCCACCTCCATGTGGAGAAAAATTCCTCAATCGGGTTAAGGAAAGGAGAGTATGGGGGTAAGTACAGGGTGGTAAATTGTGGTTGGGCCTGAAACCATGCTTGCACCATTTGAGCATGGTGGAACTTGACATTATCCCACACAATGACATAGGTCATGCCATCAGCTCTACAGACCTGATTTAGCTCATCAAGGAAGGTTACATTCGAACAGCGAATCATGTGGCTGCCTGCAACTCAACATATAGAGTATATAGAGTAGAGAGCTTTAGATGTTGTTCGACCAAACATTAGAACGGGCATGATGAGTAATCTAAGCAACTTTGACCGTGGTATGATTGTTGATGCCACACATGATGATTCCAGCATCTCAGAAACAGCTGCCCTCCTGGGATTTTTATGCACTACAGTCTCTAGAGTTTACTGAGAATGGTGCGATAAACAAAACACATTCAGCGAGCGGCATTTCTGTGGGCAAAAACACCTTGTTAATGAGAGAGGTCAGAGGAGAATGTCCAGACTCATTCAAACTAACAAAGGCCACAAATGCTCAAATAACAGCTGTTTAAAACAGTGGTGTGCAGAATGGCATCTCTTAACATACAACACAATGAATAATTCAAGCTGTTGTGGAGGCAAAAGGGGGCCCTACCCAGTACTAGATAGGTGTACCTAACAAAGTGGCCGGTGAGTGTACAGTAATGTCAAATCTGAAAACATGTTCTGGAAAAGTGGTACATGGGACAATAGAAACAGTGTCTGATAAAGAATGATGATGAAATATTACAGCCATAGATAATGTAGTCCAATTGGTTCATGTTCCACAGTAATTGGTGTCAATGGATCTCGTTATCCTGAAACTTTCATGATCTAAACATGGAATATTGTTTGTCAGTTTCCATAAAACTATGCATTAAGAGTAATGCAACAGTTACTTATCATTTTGAGCAGTTGTATCATTTGATAGTTAGATCATTGTAATGAAATGAATAGACAGTCATCTCAGATGTAATGTGTGAATTGCATTTTGAAATGGTAATACTTTGATGCTAAGTTGTGTCATTTTGAAGAGATGATTTTAGTTCAATGAACAAATGATCTTAGCTTTATGTGTATTGTATCCAAGCAATTGGATAAAGTGTTAGAGTTTTGAAAAATTTGCATTTTGACCATCGGTTGTGAGTTTTGTGTCTACAGTTTTGAAAAATGACATCAAGGTTCCCGAAATTAGTGCCAAAGTGATTGTTAAAAACTGTAAGAGAACTTGTAACCTCAGCTTTTTCATTTGAGCTGCTTTCCCAAGCACTGGGACTCTCCACTTCCTCAGTTACATTAACATGGAGATTGTCCTCCTCTTCCTGGCTCTGTTCTCTCTGCCTCCTCCTCCCTCTCTTTTTCTTGTGTGTGTGTGTGTGTGTGTGTGTGTGTGTGTGTGTGTGTGTGTGTGTGTGTGTGTGTGTGTGTGTGTGTGTGTGTGTGTGTGTGTGTGTGTGTGTGTGTGTGTCTATCATCTGTGCTGCTCTCTCTTATCTTGCCCCATGAGACTGACTGATATGGCTACATTGGAAGGCTGGTGTGTGTGTGTGTGTGTGTGTGTGTGTTTATGTGTGTTTATGTGTGTTTATGTGTGTTTATCATCTGTGCTGCTCTCTCTTATCTTGCCCCATGAGACTGACTGATATGGCTACAATGGAGGGTTGGTGTTGTGTGTGTGTGTGTGTGTGTGTGTGTGTGTGTGTGTGTGTGTGTGTGTGTGTGTGTGTGTGTGTGTGTGTGTGTGTGTGTGTGTGTGTGTGTGTGTGTGTGTGTGTGTGTGTGTGTGTGTGTGTGAGACAGAGCAGCTCCACTGTGCCAAGGCCTGTGTCTGTTTCACACACTCCAGGGAGACAGACAGACTGGCACCCGTTCATCAGTTTTCTCCATCACGTATGTACAGTGGACTGACTGTGTGCTGTCACGCTCTCACTCTCTCACTCTACCTTTCTGAGTACCAGACCTGGGTCCAAATACTATTTCATGGAATTTCCAATATGTTTTCTGGGATTGATTGAGCTTGCCTTGTGCAATGGAACCAATTGAGTAATCCCAGAAGAGAAAACTCTGCCCATCAGGGACTCCAGGCAGACTAGAGCAAACACTAAAAGTATTTGAAAGATTTCAAATAGTATTCGAACCCAGGTCTGTTGAGTACCTGTCTGGTTGATTATTGACTAGTCACACTAGTCCTGTTCTGCAGGGACAGGTGGCTGGCAAGGCAGGCCTTTTACAATGAGGAGATACGTAGAGACAATGATTCTTGAGCCATCGTTGTCTGATAGAAGACCTTACAGACCTTACAGCTCTGACAGTGATGGGGAGTCTGTCCAGGGGGATGATGCCAGTTGCACTGATGTCACCATGATGTCATTCCAACTAATCTCTGGTTGTAACCGTTTTTGCCAGCAGGGTTTGGGGTTAGTTTTGGAATGGTTTTCACTGGTCCTCTCAGACATATACGGTACGCCTCTCCCTTCTTCTCTCCCTCCCCTGTGTGTGAGGAGGATGTAGTGTAGTCCCCCTCTGGGATGCTCTCCTCTTCCTCATCCTCCTATCCTCCTCCTCTCCTCCTCTCCTCCTCACCTCCCGACGGGCCTCTAATTAATTCATAATTGAAAAGTGAGTTACAGGCCTCAATTAGAGATATTTATTGTCCTGTGGTGGTGCCTGATGACTGAGACACTTTATGCTGCCTGATGACTGAGACACTTTATGGTGCCTGATGACTGAGACACTTTATGCTGCCTGATGACTGAGACACTTTATGGTGCCTGATGACTGAGACACTTTATGGTGCCTGATGACTGAGACACTTTATGTTTCCTGATGACTGAGACACTGTATGGTGCCTGATGACTGAGACACTTTATGGTGCCTGATGACTGAGACACTTTATGCTGCCTGATGACTGAGACAATTTATGCTGCCTGATGACTGAGACACTTTATGCTGCCTGATGACTGAGACACTTTATGTTGCCTGATGACTGAGACACTTTATGGTGCCTGATGACTGAGACACTGTATGGTCCCTGATGACTGAGACACTGTATGGTGCCTGATGGCTGAGACACTTTATGGTGCCTGATGACTGAAAAACTTTATGGTGCCTGATGACTGAGACACTTTATGGTGCTGACAACTGAGACACTGTATGGTGCCTGATGCCTGAAACACTTTATGGTGCCTGATGACTGAGTTACTTTATGCTGCCTGATGACTGAGACACTTTATGGTGCTGACGACTGAGACACTGTATGGTACCTGATGACTGAGACACTTTATGGTGCCTGATGACTGAGTTACTTTATGGTGCCTGATGACTGAGTCACTTTATGGTGCCTGAGGACTGACACTTTATGGTAACTGATGACTGAGACACTTTATGGTGCCTGATAACTGAGACACTTTATGGTGCCTGATGACTGAGACACTTTATGGAACCTGAGGGATGAGACACTTTATGCTACCTGAGGACTGAGACACTTTATGGTACCTGATGACTGAGACACTTTTTGGTGCCTGATGAATGACACTTTATGGTGCCTGATGACTGAGACACCTTATGGTGCTGATAACTGAGACACTTTCTGCTGCCTGAGGACTGAGACACTTTAAGGTGCCTGAGGGATGAGACACTTTATGTTGCCTGATGATGGAGACACTTTATGATACCTGAGGACTGAGACACTTTATGGTACCTGATGACTGAGACACTTTTTGGTGCCTGATGACTGAGACACTTTATGGTGCCTGATGACTGAGACACTTTCTGCTGCCTGAGGACTGAGACACTGTATGGTGCCTGATGACAGAGACACTTTATGGTGCCTGATGACTGAGACACTTTGTGGTGCCTGATGACTGAGACACTTTATGGTGCTGATGACTGAAACACTTTATGGTGCCTGATGTCTGAGACACTTTATGGTGCCTGATGACTGAGATACTTTATGTTGCTGATGACTGAGACACTTCATAGTGCCTGATGACTGAGACACTTTATGCTAATTGATGACTGAGACACTTTATGGTGCCTGATGACTGAGACACTTTATGGTGCCTGATGACTGAAAAACTTTATGGTGCCTGATGACTGAGACACTTTATGGTGCTGACAACTGAGACACTGTATGGTGCCTGATGCCTGAAACACTTTATGGTGCCTGATGACTGAGTTACTTTATGCTGCCTGATGACTGAGACACTTTATGGTGCTGACGACTGAGACACTGTATGGTACCTGATGACTGAGACACTTTATGGTGCCTGATGACTGAGTTACTTTATGGTGCCTGATGACTGAGTCACTTTATGGTGCCTGAGGACTGACACTTTATGGTAACTGATGACTGAGACACTTTATGGTGCCTGATAACTGAGACACTTTATGGTGCCTGATGACTGAGACACTTTATGGAACCTGAGGGATGAGACACTTTATGCTACCTGAGGACTGAGACACTTTATGGTACCTGATGACTGAGACACTTTTTGGTGCCTGATGAATGACACTTTATGGTGCCTGATGACTGAGACACCTTATGGTGCTGATAACTGAGACACTTTCTGCTGCCTGAGGACTGAGACACTTTAAGGTGCCTGAGGGATGAGACACTTTATGTTGCCTGATGATGGAGACACTTTATGATACCTGAGGACTGAGACACTTTATGGTACCTGATGACTGAGACACTTTTTGGTGCCTGATGACTGAGACACTTTATGGTGCCTGATGACTGAGACACTTTCTGCTGCCTGAGGACTGAGACACTGTATGGTGCCTGATGACAGAGACACTTTATGGTGCCTGATGACTGAGACACTTTGTGGTGCCTGATGACTGAGACACTTTATGGTGCTGATGACTGAAACACTTTATGGTGCCTGATGTCTGAGACACTTTATGGTGCCTGATGACTGAGATACTTTATGTTGCTGATGACTGAGACACTTCATAGTGCCTGATGACTGAGACACTTTATGCTAATTGATGACTGAGACACTTTATGGTGCCTGATGACTGAGACACTTTATGTTGCCTGATGACTGAGACAATTTATGCTGCCTGATGACTGAGACACTTTATGGTGCCGATGACTGAGACACTTTATGCTGCCTGATGACTGAGACACTTTATGGTGCCTGATGACTGAGACACTTTATGCTGCCAGATGACTGAGACACTTTATGGTGCCTGATGACTGAGACACTTTATGGTGCCTGATGACTGAGACACTTTATGTTTCCTGATGACTGAGACACTGTATGGTGCCTGATGACTGAGACACTTTATGGTGCCTGATGACTGAGACACTTTATGCTGCCTGATGACTGAGACAATTTATGCTGCCTGATGACTGAGACACTTTATGCTGCCTGATGACTGAGACACTTTATGTTGCCTGATGACTGAGACACTTTATGGTGCCTGATGACTGAGACACTGTATGGTCCCTGATGACTGAGACACTGTATGGTGCCTGATGGCAAGGACACTTTATGGTGCCTGATGACTGAAAAACTTTATGGTGCCTGATGACTGAGACACTTTATGGTGCTGACAACTGAGACACTGTATGGTGCCTGATGCCTGAAACACTTTATGGTGCCTGATGACTGAGTTACTTTATGCTGCCTGATGACTGAGACACTTTATGGTGCTGACGACTGAGACACTGTATGGTACCTGATGACTGAGACACTTTATGGTGCCTGATGACTGAGTTACTTTATGGTGCCTGATGACTGAGTCACTTTATGGTGCCTGAGGACTGACACTTTATGGTAACTGATGACTGAGACACTTTATGGTGCCTGATAACTGAGACACTTTATGGTGCCTGATGACTGAGACACTTTATGGTGCCTGATGACTGAGACACTTTATGGAACCTGAGGGATGAGACACTTTATGCTACCTGAGGACTGAGACACTTTATGGTACCTGATGACTGAGACACTTTTTGGTGCCTGATGAATGACACTTTATGGTGCCTGATGACTGAGACACCTTATGGTGCTGATAACTGAGACACTTTCTGCTGCCTGAGGACTGAGACACTTTAAGGTGCCTGAGGGATGAGACACTTTATGTTGCCTGATGATGGAGACACTTTATGATACCTGAGGACTGAGACACTTTATGGTACCTGATGACTGAGACACTTTTTGGTGCCTGATGACTGAGACACTTTATGGTGCCTGATGACTGAGACACTTTCTGCTGCCTGAGGACTGAGACACTGTATGGTGCCTGATGACAGAGACACTTTATGGTGCCTGATGACTGAGACACTTTGTGGTGCCTGATGACTGAGACACTTTATGGTGCTGATGACTGAAACACTTTATGGTGCCTGATGTCTGAGACACTTTATGGTGCCTGATGACTGAGATACTTTATGTTGCTGATGACTGAGACACTTCATAGTGCCTGATGACTGAGACACTTTATGCTAATTGATGACTGAGACACTTTATGGTGCCTGATGACTGAGACACTTTATGTTGCCTGATGACTGAGACAATTTATGCTGCCTGATGACTGAGACACTTTATGGTGCCGATGACTGAGACACTTTATGCTGCCTGATGACTGAGACACTTTATGGTGCCTGATGACTGAGACACTTTATGCTGCATGATGACTGAGACACTTTATGGTGCCTGATGACTGAGACACTTTATGGTGCCTGATGACTGAGACACTTTATGTTTCCTGATGACTGAGACACTGTATGGTGCCTGATGACTGAGACACTTTATGGTGCCTGATGACTGAGACACTTTATGCTGCCTGATGACTGAGACAATTTATGCTGCCTGATGACTGAGACACTTTATGCTGCCTGATGACTGAGACACTTTATGTTGCCTGATGACTGAGACACTTTATGGTGCCTGATGACTGAGACACTGTATGGTCCCTGATGACTGAGACACTGTATGGTGCCTGATGGCTGAGACACTTTATGGTGCCTGATGACTGAAAAACTTTATGGTGCCTGATGACTGAGACACTTTATGGTGCTGACAACTGAGACACTGTATGGTGCCTGATGCCTGAAACACTTTATGGTGCCTGATGACTGAGTTACTTTATGCTGCCTGATGACTGAGACACTTTATGGTGCTGACGACTGAGACACTGTATGGTACCTGATGACTGAGACACTTTATGGTGCCTGATGACTGAGTTAATTTATGGTGCCTGATGACTGAGTCACTTTATGGTGCCTGAGGACTGACACTTTATGGTAACTGATGACTGAGACACTTTATGGTGCCTGATAACTGAGACACTTTATGGTGCCTGATGACTGAGACACTTTATGGTGCCTGATGACTGAGACACTTTATGGTACCTGATGACTGAGACACTTTTTGGTGCCTGATGAATGACACTTTATGGTGCCTGATGACTGAGACACCTTATGGTGCTGATAACTGAGACACTTTCTGCTGCCTGAGGACTGAGACACTTTAAGGTGCCTGAGGGATGAGACACTTTATGTTGCCTGATGATGGAGACACTTTATGATACCTGAGGACTGAGACACTTTATGGTACCTGATGACTGAGACACTTTTTGGTGCCTGATGACTGAGACACTTTATGGTGCCTGATGACTGAGACACTTTCTGCTGCCTGAGGACTGAGACACTGTATGGTGCCTGATGACAGAGACACTTTATGGTGCCTGATGACTGAGACACTTTGTGGTGCCTGATGACTGAGATACTTTATGTTGCTGATGACTGAGACACTTCATAGTGCCTGATGACTGAGACACTTTATGCTAATTGATGACTGAGACACTTTATGGTGCCTGATGACTGAGACACTTTATGTTGCCTGATGACTGAGACAATTTATGCTGCCTGATGACTGAGACACTTTATGGTTCCTGATGACTGAGCCACTTTATGGTGCCTGATGACTGAGACACTTTATGGTGCCTGATGACTGAGACACTTTATGGTGCCTGATGACTGAGGCACTTTAGTGTACCTGATGACTGAGACACTTTATGGTGCCTGATGACTGAGACACTTTATGGTGCCTGATGACTGAGATACTTTATGTTGCTGATGAGAGACACTTTATGGTGCCTGATGACTGAGACACTTTAAGCTAATTGATGACTGAGACACTTTATGGTGCCTGCTGACTGAGACACTTTATGTTGCCTGATGACTGAGACAATTTATGGTGCCTATGACTGAGACACTTTATGCTGCCTGATGATTGAGACATTTATGGTGCCTGATGACTGAGACACTTTATGGTGCCTGATGACTGGGACACTTTATTGTGCCTGATGACTGAGATACTTTATGGTGCTGATGACTGAGACACTTTATGCTGCCTGATGACTGAGACACTTTATGGTGCCTGACGACCGAGACACTTTATGGTGCCTGATGACTGAGACACTTTATGGTGCCTGATGACTAAGACACTTTATGGTGCCTGCTGACTGAGACACTTCATACTGCCTGATGACTGAAACACTTTATGGTGCTGATGACTGAGACACTTTGTGGTAACTGCTGACTAAGACACTTTATGGTGCCTGATGTCTGAGATACTTTATGTTGCTGATGACTGAGACACTTAATGGTGCCTGATGACTGAGACACTTTATGGTGCCTGCTGACTGAGACACTTTATGGTGCCTGATGACTGAGACACTTTATGGTGCCTGATGACTGGGACACTTTAAGCTGCCTGATGACTGAGATACTTTATGTTGCTGATGACTGAGACACTTTATGCTGCCTGATGACTGAGACACTTTATGGTGCCTGATGACTGAGACACTTTATGGTGCCTGATGACTGAGACACTTTATGTTTCCTGATGACTGAGACACTGTATGGTGCCTGATGACTGAGACACTTTATGGTGCCTGATGACTGAGACACTTTATGCTGCCTGATGACTGAGACAATTTATGCTGCCTGATGACTGAGACACTTTATGCTGCCTGATGACTGAGACACTTTATGTTGCCTGATGACTGAGACACTTTATGGTGCCTGATGACTGAGACACTGTATGGTCCCTGATGACTGAGACACTGTATGGTGCCTGATGGCTGAGACACTTTATGGTGCCTGATGACTGAAAAACTTTATGGTGCCTGATGACTGAGACACTTTATGGTGCTGACAACTGAGACACTGTATGGTGCCTGATGCCTGAAACACTTTATGGTGCCTGATGACTGAGTTACTTTATGCTGCCTGATGACTGAGACACTTTATGGTGCTGACGACTGAGACACTGTATGGTACCTGATGACTGAGACACTTTATGGTGCCTGATGACTGAGTTACTTTATGGTGCCTGATGACTGAGTCACTTTATGGTGCCTGAGGACTGACACTTTATGGTAACTGATGACTGAGACACTTTATGGTGCCTGATAACTGAGACACTCTATGGTGCCTGATGACTGAGACACTTTATGGTGCCTGATGACTGAGACACTTTATGGAACCTGAGGGATGAGACACTTTATGCTACCTGAGGACTGAGACACTTTATGGTACCTGATGACTGAGACACTATTTGGTGCCTGATAAATGACACTTTATGGTGCCTGATGACTGAGACACCTTATGGTGCTGATAACTGAGACACTTTCTGCTGCCTGAGGACTGAGACACTTTAAGGTGCCTGAGGGATGAGACACTTTATGTTGCCTGATGATGGAGACACTTTATGATACCTGAGGACTGAGACACTTTATGGTACCTGATGACTGAGACACTTTTTGGTGCCTGATGACTGAGACACTTTATGGTGCCTGATGACTGAGACACTTTCTGCTGCCTGAGGACTGAGACACTGTATGGTGCCTGATGACAGAGACACTTTATGGTGCCTGATGACTGAGACACTTTGTGGTGCCTGATGACTGAGACACTTTATGGTGCTGATGACTGAAACACTTTATGGTGCCTGATGTCTGAGACACTTTATGGTGCCTGATGACTGAGATACTTTATGTTGCTGATGACTGAGACACTTCATAGTGCCTGATGACTGAGACACTTTATGCTAATTGATGACTGAGACACTTTATGGTGCCTGATGACTGAGACACTTTATGTTGCCTGATGACTGAGACAATTTATGCTGCCTTAGAGACACTTTATGGTGCCGATGACTGAGACACTTTATGCTTCCTGATGACTGAGACACTTTATGGTGCCTGATGACTGATACACTTTATGGTGCCTGATGACTGAGACACTTTATGGTGCCTGATGACTGGGACACTTTATGCTGCCTGATGACTGAGATACTTTATGTTGCTGATGACTGAGACACTTTATGCTGCCTGATGACTGAGACACTTTATGGTTCCTGATGACTGAGCCACTTTATGGTGCCTGATGACTGAGACACTTTATGGTGCCTGATGACTGAGACACTTTATGGTGCCTGATGACTGAGGCACTTTATTGTACCTGATGACTGAGACACTTTATGGTGCCTGATGACTGAGACACTTTATGGTGCCTGATGACTGAGATACTTTATGTTGCTGATGAGAGACACTTTATGGTGCCTGATGACTGAGACACTTCATAGTGCCTGATGACTGAGACACTTTATGCTAATTGATGACTGAGACACTTTATGGTGCCTGATGTCTGAGATACTTTATGTTGCTGATGACTGAGACACTTAATGGTGCCTGATGACTGAGACACTTTATGGTGCCTGCTGACTGAGACACTTTATGGTGCCTGATGACTGAGACACTTTATGGTGCCTGATGACTGGGACACTTTAAGCTGCCTGATGACTGAGATACTTTATGTTGCTGATGACTGAGACACTTTATGCTGCCTGATGACTGAGACACTTTATGGTGCCTGATGACTGAGACACTTTATGGTGCCTGATGACTGAGACACTTTATGTTTCCTGATGACTGAGACACTGTATGGTGCCTGATGACTGAGACACTTTATGGTGCCTGATGACTGAGACACTTTATGCTGCCTGATGACTGAGACAATTTATGCTGCCTGATGACTGAGACACTTTATGCTGCCTGATGACTGAGACACTTTATGTTGCCTGATGACTGAGACACTTTATGGTGCCTGATGACTGAGACACTGTATGGTCCCTGATGACTGAGACACTGTATGGTGCCTGATGGCTGAGACACTTTATGGTGCCTGATGACTGAAAAACTTTATGGTGCCTGATGACTGAGACACTTTATGGTGCTGACAACTGAGACACTGTATGGTGCCTGATGCCTGAAACACTTTATGGTGCCTGATGACTGAGTTACTTTATGCTGCCTGATGACTGAGACACTTTATGGTGCTGACGACTGAGACACTGTATGGTACCTGATGACTGAGACACTTTATGGTGCCTGATGACTGAGTTACTTTATGGTGCCTGATGACTGAGTCACTTTATGGTGCCTGAGGACTGACACTTTATGGTAACTGATGACTGAGACACTGTATGGTCCCTGATGACTGAGACACTGTATGGTGCCTGATGGCTGAGACACTTTATGGTGCCTGATGACTGAAAAACTTTATGGTGCCTGATGACTGAGACACTTTATGGTGCTGACAACTGAGACACTGTATGGTGCCTGATGCCTGAAACACTTTATGGTGCCTGATGACTGAGTTACTTTATGCTGCCTGATGACTGAGACACTTTATGGTGCTGACGACTGAGACACTGTATGGTACCTGATGACTGAGACACTTTATGGTGCCTGATGACTGAGTTACTTTATGGTGCCTGATGACTGAGTCACTTTATGGTGCCTGAGGACTGACACTTTATGGTAACTGATGACTGAGACACTTTATGGTGCCTGATAACTGAGACACTCTATGGTGCCTGATGACTGAGACACTTTATGGTGCCTGATGACTGAGACACTTTATGGAACCTGAGGGATGAGACACTTTATGCTACCTGAGGACTGAGACACTTTATGGTACCTGATGACTGAGACACTATTTGGTGCCTGATAAATGACACTTTATGGTGCCTGATGACTGGGACACCTTATGGTGCTGATAACTGAGACACTTTCTGCTGCCTGAGGACTGAGACACTTTAAGGTTCCTGAGGGATGAGACACTTTATGTTGCCTGATGATGGAGACACTTTATGATACCTGAGGACTGAGACACTTTATGGTACCTGATGACTGAGACACTTTTTGGTGCCTGATGACTGAGACACTTTATGGTGCCTGATGACTGAGACACTTTCTGCTGCCTGAGGACTGAGACACTGTATGGTGCCTGATGACAGAGACACTTTATGGTGCCTGATGACTGAGACACTTTGTGGTGCCTGATGACTGAGACACTTTATGGTGCTGATGACTGAAACACTTTATGGTGCCTGATGTCTGAGACACTTTATGGTGCCTGATGACTGAGATACTTTATGTTGCTGATGACTGAGACACTTCATAGTGCCTGATGACTGAGACACTTTATGCTAATTGATGACTGAGACACTTTATGGTGCCTGATGACTGAGACACTTTATGTTGCCTGATGACTGAGACAATTTATGCTGCCTGATGACTGAGACACTTTATGGTGCCGATGACTGAGACACTTTATGCTTCCTGATGACTGAGACACTTTATGGTGCCTGATGACTGATACACTTTATGGTGCCTGATGACTGAGACACTTTATGGTGCCTGATGACTGGGACACTTTATGCTGCCTGATGACTGAGATACTTTATGTTGCTGATGACTGAGACACTTTATGCTGCCTGATGACTGAGACACTTTATGGTTCCTGATGACTGAGCCACTTTATGGTGCCTGATGACTGAGACACTTTATGGTGCCTGATGACTGAGACACTTTATGGTGCCTGATGACTGAGGCACTTTATTGTACCTGATGACTGAGACACTTTATGGTGCCTGATGACTGAGACACTTTATGGTGCCTGATGACTGAGATACTTTATGTTGCTGATGAGAGACACTTTATGGTGCCTGATGACTGAGACACTTCATAGTGCCTGATGACTGAGACACTTTATGCTAATTGATGACTGAGACACTTTATGGTGCCTGATGACTGAGACACTTTATGTTGCCTGATGACTGAGACAATTTATGCTGCCTGATGACTGAGACACTTTATGGTGCCGATGACTGAGACACTTTATGCTTCCTGATGACTGAGACACTTTATGGTGCCTGATGACTGAGACACTTTATGGTGCCTGATGACTGAGACACTTTATGGTGCCTGATGACTGGGACACTTTATGCTGCCTGATGACTGAGATACTTTATGTTGCTGATGACTGAGACACTTTATGCTGCCTGATGACTGAGACACTTTATGGTTCCTGATGACTGAGCCACTTTATGGTGCCTGATGACTGAGACACTTTATGGTGCCTGATGACTGAGACACTTTATGGTGCCTGATGACTGAGGCACTTTATTGTACCTGATGACTGAGACACTTTATGGTGCCTGATGACTGAGACACTTTATGGTGCCTGATGACTGAGATACTTTATGTTGCTGATGAGAGACACTTTATGGTGCCTGATGACTGAGACACTTTAAGCTAATTGATGACTGAGACACTTTATGGTGCCTGCTGACTGAGACACTTTATGTTGCCTGATGACTGAGACAATTTATGGTGCCTATGACTGAGACACTTTATGCTGCCTGATGACTGAGACACTTTGTGGTAACTGCTGACTAAGACACTTTATGGTGCCTGATGTCTGAGATACTTTATGTTGCTGATGACTGAGACACTTAATGGTGCCTGATGACTGAGACACTTTATGGTGCCTGCTGACTGAGACACTTTATGGTGCCTGATGACTGAGACACTTTATGGTGCCTGATGACTGGGACACTTTAAGCTGCCTGATGACTGAGATACTTTATGTTGCTGATGACTGAGACACTTTATGCTGCCTGATGACTGAGACACTTTATGGTGCCTGATGACTGAGACACTTTATGGTGCCTAATGACTGAGACACTTTATGGTGCCTGATGACTGAGACACTTTATGGTAACTGGTGACTAAGATACTTTATGGTACCTGATGACTGAGACACGTTTTGGTGCCTGATGACTGAGACACTTTATGGTGCCAGATGACTGAGACACTTTATGGTGCCTGATGACTGAGACACTTTATGGTGCCTGCTGACTGAGACACTTTATGGTGCTGATGACTGAGACACTTTATGGTGCCTGATGACTGAGACACTTTATGGTGCCTGATGACTGAGACACTTTGTGGTAACTGCTGACTAAGACACTTTATGTTACCTGATGACTGAGACACTTTATGGTGCCTGATGACTGAGACACTTTTTGGTGCCTGATGACTGAGACACTTTATGGTGCTGATGACTAAGACACTTTGTGGCTCCTGATCGCTGAGACATTTTGTGGTGCCTGATTGCTGAGACACTTTATGGTGCCTGACGACCGAGACACTTTATGGTGCCTGATGACTGAGACACTTTATGGTGCCTGATGACTAAGACACTTTATGGTGCCTGCTGACTGAGACACTTCATACTGCCTGATGACTGAAACACTTTATGGTGCTGATGACTGAGACACTTTGTGGTAACTGCTGACTAAGACACTTTATGGTGCCTGATGTCTGAGATACTTTATGTTGCTGATGACTGAGACACTTAATGGTGCCTGATGACTGAGACACTTTATGGTGCCTGCTGACTGAGACACTTTATGGTGCCTGATGACTGAGACACTTTATGGTGCCTGATAACTGGGACACTTTATGCTGCCTGATGACTGAGATACTTTATGTTGCTGATGACTGAGACACTTTATGCTGCCTGATGACTGAGACACTTTATGGTGCCTGATGACTGAGACACTTTATGGTGCCTAATGACTGAGACACTTTATGGTGCCTGATGACTGAGACACTTTATGGTGCCTGCTGACTGAGACACTTTATGGTGCTGATGACTGAGACACTTTATGGTGCCTGATGACTGAGACACTTTATGGTGCCTGATGACTGAGACACTTTGTGGTAACTGCTGACTAAGACACTTTATGGTACCTGATGACTGAGACACTTTATGGTGCCTGATGACTGAGACACTTTTTGTTGCCTGATGACTGAGACACTTTATGGTGCTGATGACTGAGACACTTTGTGGTGCCTAATCGCTGAGACACTTTATGGTGCTGATGACTGAGACACTTTATGGTGCCTGATGACTGAGACACTTCATAGTGCCTGATGACTGAGACACTTTATGCTAATTGATGACTGAGACACTTTATGGTACCTGATGACTGAGACACTTTAAGCTAATTGATGACTGAGACACTTTATGTTTCCTGATGACTGAGACACTGTATGGTGCCTGATGACTGAGACACTTTATGGTGCCTGATGACTGAGACACTTTATGCTGCCTGATGACTGAGACAATTTATGCTGCCTGATGACTGAGACACTTTATGCTGCCTGATGACTGAGACACTTTATGTTGCCTGATGACTGAGACACTTTATGGTGCCTGATGACTGAGACACTGTATGGTCCCTGATGACTGAGACACTGTATGGTGCCTGATGGCTGAGACACTTTATGGTGCCTGATGACTGAAAAACTTTATGGTGCCTGATGACTGAGACACTTTATGGTGCTGACAACTGAGACACTGTATGGTGCCTGATGCCTGAAACACTTTATGGTGCCTGATGACTGAGTTACTTTATGCTGCCTGATGACTGAGACACTTTATGGTGCTGACGACTGAGACACTGTATGGTACCTGATGACTGAGACACTTTATGGTGCCTGATGACTGAGTTACTTTATGGTGCCTGATGACTGAGTCACTTTATGGTGCCTGAGGACTGACACTTTATGGTAACTGATGACTGAGACACTTTATGGTGCCTGATAACTGAGACACTTTATGGTGCCTGATGACTGAGACACTTTATGGTGCCGATGACTGAGACACTTTATGCTTCCTGATGACTGAGACACTTTATGGTGCCTGATGACTGAGACACTTTATGGTGCCTGATGACTGAGACACTTTATGGTGCCTGATGACTGGGACACTTTATGCTGCCTGATGACTGAGATACTTTATGTTGCTGATGACTGAGACACTTTATGCTGCCTGATGACTGAGACACTTTATGGTTCCTGATGACTGAGCCACTTTATGGTGCCTGATGACTGAGACACTTTATGGTGCCTGATGACTGAGACACTTTATGGTGCCTGATGACTGAGGCACTTTATTGTACCTGATGACTGAGACACTTTATGGTGCCTGATGACTGAGACACTTTATGGTGCCTGATGACTGAGATACTTTATGTTGCTGATGAGAGACACTTTATGGTGCCTGATGACTGAGACACTTTAAGCTAATTGATGACTGAGACACTTTATGGTGCCTGCTGACTGAGACACTTTATGTTGCCTGATGACTGAGACAATTTATGGTGCCTATGACTGAGACACTTTATGCTGCCTGATGACTGAGACACTTTGTGGTAACTGCTGACTAAGACACTTTATGGTGCCTGATGTCTGAGATACTTTATGTTGCTGATGACTGAGACACTTAATGGTGCCTGATGACTGAGACACTTTATGGTGCCTGCTGACTGAGACACTTTATGGTGCCTGATGACTGAGACACTTTATGGTGCCTGATGACTGGGACACTTTAAGCTGCCTGATGACTGAGATACTTTATGTTGCTGATGACTGAGACACTTTATGCTGCCTGATGACTGAGACACTTTATGGTGCCTGATGACTGAGACACTTTATGGTGCCTAATGACTGAGACACTTTATGGTGCCTGATGACTGAGACACTTTATGGTAACTGGTGACTAAGATACTTTATGGTACCTGATGACTGAGACACGTTTTGGTGCCTGATGACTGAGACACTTTATGGTGCCAGATGACTGAGACACTTTATGGTGCCTGATGACTGAGACACTTTATGGTGCCTGCTGACTGAGACACTTTATGGTGCTGATGACTGAGACACTTTATGGTGCCTGATGACTGAGACACTTTATGGTGCCTGATGACTGAGACACTTTGTGGTAACTGCTGACTAAGACACTTTATGTTACCTGATGACTGAGACACTTTATGGTGCCTGATGACTGAGACACTTTTTGGTGCCTGATGACTGAGACACTTTATGGTGCTGATGACTAAGACACTTTGTGGCTCCTGATCGCTGAGACATTTTGTGGTGCCTGATTGCTGAGACACTTTATGGTGCCTGACGACCGAGACACTTTATGGTGCCTGATGACTGAGACACTTTATGGTGCCTGATGACTAAGACACTTTATGGTGCCTGCTGACTGAGACACTTCATACTGCCTGATGACTGAAACACTTTATGGTGCTGATGACTGAGACACTTTGTGGTAACTGCTGACTAAGACACTTTATGGTGCCTGATGTCTGAGATACTTTATGTTGCTGATGACTGAGACACTTAATGGTGCCTGATGACTGAGACACTTTATGGTGCCTGCTGACTGAGACACTTTATGGTGCCTGATGACTGAGACACTTTATGGTGCCTGATAACTGGGACACTTTATGCTGCCTGATGACTGAGATACTTTATGTTGCTGATGACTGAGACACTTTATGCTGCCTGATGACTGAGACACTTTATGGTGCCTGATGACTGAGACACTTTATGGTGCCTAATGACTGAGACACTTTATGGTGCCTGATGACTGAGACACTTTATGGTGCCTGCTGACTGAGACACTTTATGGTGCTGATGACTGAGACACTTTATGGTGCCTGATGACTGAGACACTTTATGGTGCCTGATGACTGAGACACTTTGTGGTAACTGCTGACTAAGACACTTTATGGTACCTGATGACTGAGACACTTTATGGTGCCTGATGACTGAGACACTTTTTGTTGCCTGATGACTGAGACACTTTATGGTGCTGATGACTGAGACACTTTGTGGTGCCTAATCGCTGAGACACTGTATGGTGCTGATGACTGAGACACTTTATGGTGCCTGATGACTGAGACACTTCATAGTGCCTGATGACTGAGACACTTTATGCTAATTGATGACTGAGACACTTTATGGTACCTGATGACTGAGACACTTTAAGCTAATTGATGACTGAGACACTTTATGTTTCCTGATGACTGAGACACTGTATGGTGCCTGATGACTGAGACACTTTATGGTGCCTGATGACTGAGACACTTTATGCTGCCTGATGACTGAGACAATTTATGCTGCCTGATGACTGAGACACTTTATGCTGCCTGATGACTGAGACACTTTATGTTGCCTGATGACTGAGACACTTTATGGTGCCTGATGACTGAGACACTGTATGGTCCCTGATGACTGAGACACTGTATGGTGCCTGATGGCTGAGACACTTTATGGTGCCTGATGACTGAAAAACTTTATGGTGCCTGATGACTGAGACACTTTATGGTGCTGACAACTGAGACACTGTATGGTGCCTGATGCCTGAAACACTTTATGGTGCCTGATGACTGAGTTACTTTATGCTGCCTGATGACTGAGACACTTTATGGTGCTGACGACTGAGACACTGTATGGTACCTGATGACTGAGACACTTTATGGTGCCTGATGACTGAGTTACTTTATGGTGCCTGATGACTGAGTCACTTTATGGTGCCTGAGGACTGACACTTTATGGTAACTGATGACTGAGACACTTTATGGTGCCTGATAACTGAGACACTTTATGGTGCCTGATGACTGAGACACTTTATGGAACCTGAGGGATGAGACACTTTATGCTACCTGAGGACTGAGACACTTTATGGTACCTGATGACTGAGACACTTTTTGGTGCCTGATGAATGACACTTTATGGTGCCTGATGACTGAGACACCTTATGGTGCTGATAACTGAGACACTTTCTGCTGCCTGAGGACTGAGACACTTTAAGGTGCCTGAGGGATGAGACACTTTATGTTGCCTGATGATGGAGACACTTTATGATACCTGAGGACTGAGACACTTTATGGTACCTGATGACTGAGACACTTTTTGGTGCCTGATGACTGAGACACTTTATGGTGCCTGATGACTGAGACACTTTCTGCTGCCTGAGGACTGAGACACTGTATGGTGCCTGATGACAGAGACACTTTATGGTGCCTGATGACTGAGACACTTTATGGTGCCTGATGACTGAGACACTTTATGGTGCCTGATGACTAAGACACTTTATGGTGCCTGCTGACTGAGACACTTCATACTGCCTGATGACTGAAACACTTTATGGTGCTGATGACTGAGACACTTTGTGGTAACTGCTGACTAAGACACTTTATGGTGCCTGATGTCTGAGATACTTTATGTTGCTGATGACTGAGACACTTAATGGTGCCTGATGACTGAGACACTTTATGGTGCCTGCTGACTGAGACACTTTATGGTGCCTGATGACTGAGACACTTTATGGTGCCTGATAACTGGGACACTTTATGCTGCCTGATGACTGAGATACTTTATGTTGCTGATGACTGAGACACTTTATGCTGCCTGATGACTGAGACACTTTATGGTGCCTGATGACTGAGACACTTTATGGTGCCTAATGACTGAGACACTTTATGGTGCCTGATGACTGAGACACTTTATGGTGCCTGCTGACTGAGACACTTTATGGTGCTGATGACTGAGACACTTTATGGTGCCTGATGACTGAGACACTTTATGGTGCCTGATGACTGAGACACTTTGTGGTAACTGCTGACTAAGACACTTTATGGTACCTGATGACTGAGACACTTTATGGTGCCTGATGACTGAGACACTTTTTGTTGCCTGATGACTGAGACACTTTATGGTGCTGATGACTGAGACACTTTGTGGTGCCTAATCGCTGAGACACTTTATGGTGCTGATGACTGAGACACTTTATGGTGCCTGATGACTGAGACACTTCATAGTGCCTGATGACTGAGACACTTTATGCTAATTGATGACTGAGACACTTTATGGTACCTGATGACTGAGACACTTTAAGCTAATTGATGACTGAGACACTTTATGTTTCCTGATGACTGAGACACTGTATGGTGCCTGATGACTGAGACACTTTATGGTGCCTGATGACTGAGACACTTTATGCTGCCTGATGACTGAGACAATTTATGCTGCCTGATGACTGAGACACTTTATGCTGCCTGATGACTGAGACACTTTATGTTGCCTGATGACTGAGACACTTTATGGTGCCTGATGACTGAGACACTGTATGGTCCCTGATGACTGAGACACTGTATGGTGCCTGATGGCTGAGACACTTTATGGTGCCTGATGACTGAAAAACTTTATGGTGCCTGATGACTGAGACACTTTATGGTGCTGACAACTGAGACACTGTATGGTGCCTGATGCCTGAAACACTTTATGGTGCCTGATGACTGAGTTACTTTATGCTGCCTGATGACTGAGACACTTTATGGTGCTGACGACTGAGACACTGTATGGTACCTGATGACTGAGACACTTTATGGTGCCTGATGACTGAGTTACTTTATGGTGCCTGATGACTGAGTCACTTTATGGTGCCTGAGGACTGACACTTTATGGTAACTGATGACTGAGACACTTTATGGTGCCTGATAACTGAGACACTTTATGGTGCCTGATGACTGAGACACTTTATGGAACCTGAGGGATGAGACACTTTATGCTACCTGAGGACTGAGACACTTTATGGTACCTGATGACTGAGACACTTTTTGGTGCCTGATGAATGACACTTTATGGTGCCTGATGACTGAGACACCTTATGGTGCTGATAACTGAGACACTTTCTGCTGCCTGAGGACTGAGACACTTTAAGGTGCCTGAGGGATGAGACACTTTATGTTGCCTGATGATGGAGACACTTTATGATACCTGAGGACTGAGACACTTTATGGTACCTGATGACTGAGACACTTTTTGGTGCCTGATGACTGAGACACTTTATGGTGCCTGATGACTGAGACACTTTCTGCTGCCTGAGGACTGAGACACTGTATGGTGCCTGATGACAGAGACACTTTATGGTGCCTGATGACTGAGACACTTTGTGGTGCCTGATGACTGAGATACTTTATGTTGCTGATGACTGAGACACTTCATAGTGCCTGATGACTGAGACACTTTATGCTAATTGATGACTGAGACACTTTATGGTGCCTGATGACTGAGACACTTTATGTTGCCTGATGACTGAGACAATTTATGCTGCCTGATGACTGAGACACTTTATGGTTCCTGATGACTGAGCCACTTTATGGTGCCTGATGACTGAGACACTTTATGGTGCCTGATGACTGAGACACTTTATGGTGCCTGATGACTGAGGCACTTTAGTGTACCTGATGACTGAGACACTTTATGGTGCCTGATGACTGAGACACTTTATGGTGCCTGATGACTGAGATACTTTATGTTGCTGATGAGAGACACTTTATGGTGCCTGATGACTGAGACACTTTAAGCTAATTGATGACTGAGACACTTTATGGTGCCTGCTGACTGAGACACTTTATGTTGCCTGATGACTGAGACAATTTATGGTGCCTATGACTGAGACACTTTATGCTGCCTGATGATTGAGACATTTATGGTGCCTGATGACTGAGACACTTTATGGTGCCTGATGACTGGGACACTTTATTGTGCCTGATGACTGAGATACTTTATGGTGCTGATGACTGAGACACTTTATGCTGCCTGATGACTGAGACACTTTATGGTGCCTGACGACCGAGACACTTTATGGTGCCTGATGACTGAGACACTTTATGGTGCCTGATGACTAAGACACTTTATGGTGCCTGCTGACTGAGACACTTCATACTGCCTGATGACTGAAACACTTTATGGTGCTGATGACTGAGACACTTTGTGGTAACTGCTGACTAAGACACTTTATGGTGCCTGATGTCTGAGATACTTTATGTTGCTGATGACTGAGACACTTAATGGTGCCTGATGACTGAGACACTTTATGGTGCCTGCTGACTGAGACACTTTATGGTGCCTGATGACTGAGACACTTTATGGTGCCTGATGACTGGGACACTTTAAGCTGCCTGATGACTGAGATACTTTATGTTGCTGATGACTGAGACACTTTATGCTGCCTGATGACTGAGACACTTTATGGTGCCTGATGACTGAGACACTTTATGGTGCCTGATGACTGAGACACTTTATGTTTCCTGATGACTGAGACACTGTATGGTGCCTGATGACTGAGACACTTTATGGTGCCTGATGACTGAGACACTTTATGCTGCCTGATGACTGAGACAATTTATGCTGCCTGATGACTGAGACACTTTATGCTGCCTGATGACTGAGACACTTTATGTTGCCTGATGACTGAGACACTTTATGGTGCCTGATGACTGAGACACTGTATGGTCCCTGATGACTGAGACACTGTATGGTGCCTGATGGCTGAGACACTTTATGGTGCCTGATGACTGAAAAACTTTATGGTGCCTGATGACTGAGACACTTTATGGTGCTGACAACTGAGACACTGTATGGTGCCTGATGCCTGAAACACTTTATGGTGCCTGATGACTGAGTTACTTTATGCTGCCTTATGACTGAGACACTTTATGGTGCTGACGACTGAGACACTGTATGGTACCTGATGACTGAGACACTTTATGGTGCCTGATGACTGAGTTACTTTATGGTGCCTGATGACTGAGTCACTTTATGGTGCCTGAGGACTGACACTTTATGGTAACTGATGACTGAGACACTTTATGGTGCCTGATAACTGAGACACTCTATGGTGCCTGATGACTGAGACACTTTATGGTGCCTGATGACTGAGACACTTTATGGAACCTGAGGGATGAGACACTTTATGCTACCTGAGGACTGAGACACTTTATGGTACCTGATGACTGAGACACTATTTGGTGCCTGATAAATGACACTTTATGGTGCCTGATGACTGAGACACCTCATGGTGCTGATAACTGAGACACTTTCTGCTGCCTGAGGACTGAGACACTTTAAGGTGCCTGAGGGATGAGACACTTTATGTTGCCTGATGATGGAGACACTTTATGATACCTGAGGACTGAGACACTTTATGGTACCTGATGACTGAGACACTTTTTGGTGCCTGATGACTGAGACACTTTATGGTGCCTGATGACTGAGACACTTTCTGCTGCCTGAGGACTGAGACACTGTATGGTGCCTGATGACAGAGACACTTTATGGTGCCTGATGACTGAGACACTTTGTGGTGCCTGATGACTGAGACACTTTATGGTGCTGATGACTGAAACACTTTATGGTGCCTGATGTCTGAGACACTTTATGGTGCCTGATGACTGAGATACTTTATGTTGCTGATGACTGAGACACTTCATAGTGCCTGATGACTGAGACACTTTATGCTAATTGATGACTGAGACACTTTATGGTGCCTGATGACTGAGACACTTTATGTTGCCTGATGACTGAGACAATTTATGCTGCCTGATGACTGAGACACTTTATGGTGCCGATGACTGAGACACTTTATGCTTCCTGATGACTGAGACACTTTATGGTGCCTGATGACTGATACACTTTATGGTGCCTGATGACTGAGACACTTTATGGTGCCTGATGACTGGGACACTTTATGCTGCCTGATGACTGAGATACTTTATGTTGCTGATGACTGAGACACTTTATGCTGCCTGATGACTGAGACACTTTATGGTTCCTGATGACTGAGCCACTTTATGGTGTCTGATGACTGAGACACTTTATGGTGCCTGATGACTGAGACACTTTATGGTGCCTGATGACTGAGGCACTTTATTGTACCTGATGACTGAGACACTTTATGGTGCCTGATGACTGAGACACTTTATGGTGCCTGATGACTGAGATACTTTATGTTGCTGATGAGAGACACTTTATGGTGCCTGATGACTGAGACACTTTAAGCTAATTGATGACTGAGACACTTTATGGTGCCTGCTGACTGAGACACTTTATGTTGCCTGATGACTGAGACAATTTATGGTGCCTATGACTGAGACACTTTATGCTGCCTGATGACTGAGACATTTATGGTGCCTGATGACTGAGACACTTTATGGTGCCTGATGACTGGGACACTTTATGGTGCCTGATGACTGAGACACTTTATGGTGCCTGACGACCGAGACACTTTATGGTGCCTGATGACTGAGACACTTCATAGTGCCTGATGACTGAGACACTTTATGCTAATTGATGACTGAGACACTTTATGGTGCCTGATGACTGAGACACTTTATGTTGCCTGATGACTGAGACAATTTATGCTGCCTGATGACTGAGACACTTTATGGTGCCGATGACTGAGACACTTTATGCTTCCTGATGACTGAGACACTTTATGGTGCCTGATGACTGAGACACTTTATGGTGCCTGATGACTGAGACACTTTATGGTGCCTGATGACTGGGACACTTTATGCTGCCTGATGACTGAGATACTTTATGTTGCTGATGACTGAGACACTTTATGCTGCCTGATGACTGAGACACTTTATGGTTCCTGATGACTGAGCCACTTTATGGTGCCTGATGACTGAGACACTTTATGGTGCCTGATGACTGAGACACTTTATGGTGCCTGATGACTGAGGCACTTTATTGTACCTGATGACTGAGACACTTTATGGTGCCTGATGACTGAGACACTTTATGGTGCCTGATGACTGAGATACTTTATGTTGCTGATGAGAGACACTTTATGGTGCCTGATGACTGAGACACTTTAAGCTAATTGATGACTGAGACACTTTATGGTGCCTGCTGACTGAGACACTTTATGTTGCCTGATGACTGAGACAATTTATGGTGCCTATGACTGAGACACTTTATGCTGCCTGATGACTGAGACACTTTGTGGTAACTGCTGACTAAGACACTTTATGGTGCCTGATGTCTGAGATACTTTATGTTGCTGATGACTGAGACACTTAATGGTGCCTGATGACTGAGACACTTTATGGTGCCTGCTGACTGAGACACTTTATGGTGCCTGATGACTGAGACACTTTATGGTGCCTGATGACTGGGACACTTTAAGCTGCCTGATGACTGAGATACTTTATGTTGCTGATGACTGAGACACTTTATGCTGCCTGATGACTGAGACACTTTATGGTGCCTGATGACTGAGACACTTTATGGTGCCTAATGACTGAGACACTTTATGGTGCCTGATGACTGAGACACTTTATGGTAACTGGTGACTAAGATACTTTATGGTACCTGATGACTGAGACACGTTTTGGTGCCTGATGACTGAGACACTTTATGGTGCCAGATGACTGAGACACTTTATGGTGCCTGATGACTGAGACACTTTATGGTGCCTGCTGACTGAGACACTTTATGGTGCTGATGACTGAGACACTTTATGGTGCCTGATGACTGAGACACTTTATGGTGCCTGATGACTGAGACACTTTGTGGTAACTGCTGACTAAGACACTTTATGTTACCTGATGACTGAGACACTTTATGGTGCCTGATGACTGAGACACTTTTTGGTGCCTGATGACTGAGACACTTTATGGTGCTGATGACTGAGACACTTTGTGGCTCCTGATCGCTGAGACATTTTGTGGTGCCTGATTGCTGAGACACTTTATGGTGCCTAACGACCGAGACACTTTATGGTGCCTGATGACTGAGACACTTTATGGTGCCTGATGACTAAGACACTTTATGGTGCCTGCTGACTGAGACACTTCATACTGCCTGATGACTGAAACACTTTATGGTGCTGATGACTGAGACACTTTGTGGTAACTGCTGACTAAGACACTTTATGGTGCCTGATGTCTGAGATACTTTATGTTGCTGATGACTGAGACACTTAATGGTGCCTGATGACTGAGACACTTTATGGTGCCTGCTGACTGAGACACTTTATGGTGCCTGATGACTGAGACACTTTATGGTGCCTGATAACTGGGACACTTTATGCTGCCTGATGACTGAGATACTTTATGTTGCTGATGACTGAGACACTTTATGCTGCCTGATGACTGAGACACTTTATGGTGCCTGATGACTGAGACACTTTATGGTGCCTAATGACTGAGACACTTTATGGTGCCTGATGACTGAGACACTTTATGGTGCCTGCTGACTGAGACACTTTATGGTGCCTGCTGACTGAGACACTTTATGGTGCCTGATGACTGAGACACTTTATGGTGCCTGATGACTGAGACACTTTGTGGTAACTGCTGACTAAGACACTTTATGGTACCTGATGACTGAGACACTTTATGGTGCCTGATGACTGAGACACTTTTTGTTGCCTGATGACTGAGACACTTTATGGTGCTGATGACTGAGACACTTTGTGGTGCCTAATCGCTGAGACACTTTATGGTGCTGATGACTGAGACCCTTTATGGTGCCTGATGACTGAGACACTTTATGTTGCTGATGAGAGACACTTTATGGTGCCTGATGACTGAGACACTTTAAGCTAATTGATGACTGAGACACTTTATGGTGCCTGCTGACTGAGACACTTTGTAGTGCTGATGATTGAGACACTTTATGGTGCCTGATTACTGAGACATTTTATGGTGCCTGATTACTGAGACACTTTATGGTGCCAGATGACTAAGACACTTTATGGTGCCTGCTGACTGAGACACTTTATGGTGCCTGAGACAGAGACACTTTATGGTGCTGATGACTGAGACACTTTATAGTGCCTGATGACTGAGACACTTTATGGTGCCTGATGACTGAGACACTTTATGGTGCCTGCTGACTGAGACACTTTATGGTGCTGATGACTGAGACACTTTATGGTGCCTGATGACTGAGACACTTTATGGTGCCTGATGACTGAGACACTTTGTGGTAACTGCTGACTAAGACACTTTATGGTACCTGATGACTGAGACACTTTATGGTGCCTGATGACTGAGACACTTTTTGTTGCCTGATGACTGAGACACTTTATGGTGCTGATGACTGAGACACTTTGTGGTGCCTAATCGCTGAGACACTTTATGGTGCTGATGACTGAGACACTTTATGGTGCCTGATGACTGAGACACTTTATGTTGCTGATGAGAGACACTTTATGGTGCCTGATGACTGAGACACTTTAAGCTAATTGATGACTGAGACACTTTATGGTGCCTGCTGACTGAGACACTTTGTGATGCTGATGATTGAGACACTTTATGGTGCCTGATTACTGAGACATTTTATGGTGCCTGATTACTGAGACACTTTATGGTGCCAGATGACTGAGACACGTTATGGTGCCTGCTGACTGAGACACTTTATGGTGCCTGAGACAGAGACACTTTATGGTGCTGATGACTGAGACACTTTATAGTGCCTGATGACTGAGACACTTTATGGTGCCTGATGACTGAGACACTTTATGGTGCCTGATGACTGGGACACTTTCTGGTGCCTGATGACTGAGATACTTTATGGTGCTGATGACTGAGACACTTTATGCCTGATGACTGAGACACTTTATGGTGCCTGATAACTGAGACACTTTATGGTGCCTGATGACTGAGAGACTTTATGGTGCCTGATGACTGAGACACTTTATGTTGCCTGATGACTTAGACACTTTATGGTGCCTGATGAGTGAGACACTTTATAGTGCCTGATGACTGAGACACTTTATGGTAACTGCTGACTGAGACACTTTATGGTACCTGATGACTGAGACACTTTATGGTGCCTGATGACTGAGACACTTTATGGTGCCTGATGACTGAGACACTTTATGGTGCCAGATGACTGAGACACTTTATGGTGCCTGATGACTGAGACACTCTATGGTGCTGATGACTGAGACACTTTATGCTGCCTGATGACTGAGACAATTTATGCTGCCTGATGACTGAGACACTTTATGGTGCCTGATGACTGAGACACTTTATGGTAACTGATGACTGAGACACTTTATGGTGCCTGATGACTGAGACACTTTATG
>NC_059457.1:81471885-81544385 GCF_905237065.1 Salmo salar | reverse complement strand
TATCTATGGAGCCTTTAGCAAAGTTATCATGATATCTATGGAGCCTTTAGCAAAGTTATCATTCTCTTGTGATGTCTATGGAGCCTTTAGCAAAGTTATCATGATATCTATGGAGCCTTTAGCAAAGTTATCATTCTCTTGTGATGTCTATGGAGCCTTTAGCAAAGTTATCATTCTCTTGTGATATCTATGGAGCCTTTAGCAAAGTTATCATTCTCTTGTGATGTCTATGGAGCCTTTAGCAAAGTTATCATTATCTTATGATATCTATGGAGCCTTTAGCAAAGTTATCATTCTCTTGTGATATCTATGAAGCCTTTAGCAAAGTTATCATGATATCTATGAAGCCTTTAGCAAAGTTATCATTCTCTTGTGATGTCTATGGAGCCTTTAGCAAAGTTATCATTCTCTTGTGATATCTATGGAACCTTTAGCAAAGTTATCATTCTCTTGTGATGTCTATGGAGCCTTTAGCAAAGTTATCATTCTCTTGTGATGTCTATGGAGCCTTTAGCAAAGTTATCATTCTCTTGTGATGTCTATGGAGCCTTTAGCAAAGTTATCATTCTCTTGTGATATCTATGGAGCCTTTAGCAAAGTTATCATTCTCTTGTGATGTCCATGGAGCCTTTAGCAAAGTTATCATTCTCTTGTGATATCTATGGAGCTGTTTGTGAAGATAGCATTGTCTTGTGATGTCTAGCTTCTGACTTTGTGCTCTGATCACTTTGTTCACAACAACTAGGCTTTGTATTGGCTGTGTGTGTGTGGATACAGAGATCAGTAAGAACTGGATGGAGACAGAGATCAGTAAGGAGTGGATGGAGACAGAGATCAGTAAGGAGTGGATGGAGACAGAGATCAGTAAGGAGTGGATGGAGACAGAGATCAGTAAGGAGTGAATGGAGACAGAGATCAGTAAGGAGTGGATGGAGACAGAGATCAGTAAGGAGTGGAGTGAGACAGAGATCAGTAAGGAGTGGATGGAGACAGAGATCAGTAAGGAGTGAATGGAGACAGAGATCAGTAAGGAGTGGATGGAGACAGAGATCAGTAAGGAGTGAATGGAGACAGAGATCAGTAAGGAGTGGATGGAGACAGAGATCAGTAAGGAGTGGATGGAGACAGAGATCAGTAAGGAGTGAATGGAGACAGAGATCAGTAAGGAGTGGATGGAGACAGAGATCAGTAAGGACTGGATGGAGACAGAGATCAGTAAGGAGTGAATGGAGACAGAGATCAGTAAGGAGTGGATGGAGACAGAGATCAGTAAGGAGTGAATGGAGACAGAGATCAGTAAGGAGTGAATGGAGACAGAGATCAGTAAGGAGTGGATGGAGACAGAGATCAGTGAGGAGTGGATGGAGACAGAGATCAGTAAGGAGTGGATGGAGACAGAGATCAGTAAGGAGTGGATGGAGACAGAGATCAGTAAGGAGTGGATGGAGACAGAGATCAGTAAGGAGTGGATGGAGACAGAGATCAGTAAGGAGTGGATGGGGCAGAGATCAGTAAGGAGTGGATGGAGACAGAGATCAGTAAGGAGTGGATGGAGACAGAGATCAGTAAGGAGTGAATGGAGACAGAGATCAGTAAGGAGTGGATGGAGACAGAGATCAGTAAGGAGTGAATGGATACAGAGATCAGTAAGGAGTGAATGGAGACAGAGATCAGTAAGGAGTGGATGGAGACAGAGATCAGTAAGGACTGGATGGAGACAGAGATCAGTAAGGAGTGGATGGAGACAGAGATCAGTAAGGAGTGGATGGAGACAGAGATCAGTAAGGAGTGAATGGAGACAGAGATCAGTAAGGAGTGGATGGAGACAGAGATCAGTAAGGAGTGGATGGAGACAGAGATCAGTAAGGAGTGGATGGAGACAGAGATCAGTAAGGAGTGGATGGAGACAGAGATCAGTAAGGAGTGGAGTGAGACAGAGATCAGTAAGGAGTGGATGGAGACAGAGATCAGTAAGGAGTGAATGGAGACAGAGATCAGTAAGGAGTGGATGGAGACAGAGATCAGTAAGGAGTGGATGGAGACAGAGATCAGTAAGGAGTGAATGGAGACAGAGATCAGTAAGGAGTGGATGGAGACAGAGATCAGTAAGGAGTGGATGGAGACAGAGATCAGTAAGGAGTGAATGGAGACAGAGATCAGTAAGGAGTGGATGGAGACAGAGATCAGTAAGGAGTGGATGGAGACAGAGATCAGTAAGGAGTGAATGGAGACAGAGATCAGTAAGGAGTGGATGGAGACAGAGATCAGTAAGGAGTGGATGGACAGAGATCAGTAAGGAGTGGATGGAGACAGAGATCAGTAAGGAGTGGAAGTTGTCAGTTTGACCACACACCGTTTATCAGTCATTTATGGCGCCTAAATAAACAAATGATAGTTGGAACTCCACAGCAGAAAATATGTGATTCTTGTTGCTAGGCTACCAGTTACAGTGATTTTAGCTTCCAGTTATCCAGAGGGGATACAACAACTATAGCTAGTGTCTGAAAGATTGACATGGATTTAATATTTGTTAAATTATTGAGCATGTCCTCAAAAACCAAATGGCATCAGAAAGCATATGAAGATCCTGATATGGACCTCAGTCAAGAGCATATTGCATTGCATATTCTGAGACAATATACTCTGTAGGCCTACTGTCACTATTTGTCATCATATGGAGAAACTAAGATGTCCACATAGGCCTGTCTCAGGAAATCTAATGAGTCAATATCCGCCCATACCATGTATGATATCCGGAGGGAATCCCAAAATGATTTGGGCATGAAAGGAAAATCTGGATTTAATTTTTGTCAAATTATTGAGCGTTTGCTGAAAACTCAATTAAAAATTATTTCAAGATCTGGATATGGACCTCTGGAATCAATATAGTTTATTATCTTGAATGTGCTAAGAAAACACAGATATACGACGTATACAGTCAGTATTTGTCAACATGAAGTGAGAAAATAGGATGTCACATATCTCAGGATGTTGAATGAGTCCATATCCGGCCGTAGGAAATGTCCATGTGTGTTATTCAGAGAAATCCCAATGTCATATGTCTAAACGACATATCTGGAAACAGAATTTGTCAGGATATGATGCAAATCCACAAAATTCCAAATAGCATTGAACGTGGTCTGTATTCTCTGGAATATCAAACATGTCAGGTATAGATGTCCCCTGATATGGACCCTTTTCACCCAGTGGGTGAGTTTGTTGTGTTTATTCGTGATACCTGCATTTTTGCGTGTGTGTGTAATTTATGTGTGCTACCAGTGTGTGTGTGTGTGTGTGTGTGTGTGTGTGTGTGTGTGTGTGTGTGTGTGTGTGTGTGTGTGTGTGTGTGTGGCGGTAGAGTGTTTCACAGGGTAATAGAAGGTGGCAGGTAGAAAGGTGATGAATTGCCTGATTAGAGGCCTGGCAGCGCTGCTTCTCACAGATGGGCCATTGGCTCCGGACAGCTGCCCTCAACACACACACACTCTCTGTGCCATCACACACACACAGACCCCACTGCTACCAACATGGTGTCTTCCAATACGCCCGTTCACATGAACGGGCAATTCGGGACAGGCACAACGAAGCCAGCCCGATTGCCGTAGCTCGGGTCCTTATTCCAGCATACCCGGAAGCTACAGAGACGGAGAGAGAGGAACAGAAACAAAAGCTCATCCATAACATTGATATTAAACATCACTTAAATGAAACATGAAAGCCTGTCTGTGTGCTCTTTATAGCATACCAAAGTGTTATTGAAGGGAGGGAAGAATAACGTGTGGAATGTTTGAACTGAGATTGCTGGGTAAACTTCTGTGTCCACCCACATCGCTAACTGAACAAGGCAGTTAACCCACTGTTCCTAGGCCGTCATTGAAATAAGAATTTGTTCTTAACTTAACTAAAGGTTCAAATAACATTTTAAAATGTAAAAAACGGAGCAGAGAGGAGGAGATGAGTTTGTGTGTGTATGTGTGAGTTAGCTTACCAAATGCTGTCCGCAGCCAGTGACAGACTTGTACATAAGCATAGAGGACATGTGCAGGTTGATTGGTCTGTCAGACACTGTCCCTCATGAAATCTTGTTTTGCAAGTGGACCCCACACCCCGCTGCCATAAAGTGCAATTGGTTCAATGACACATTCAATTAGTTTTAGCCAAATGTTCAATTTAAATTTGAATTCGTTTTTTAATGGCGTAGAATGCCCTGCGTGCTTTCTCTCTCAGTTCATTCACTGCATCATTAAGCTGTCTAGTCTAGCTTATTTTTAAACCTAAGTAATTGTAGTGTGTGCAGTACTCTATATATTTTGTACCAATTGAGAACTTTGGTCTAATTCCCTGAGATCTGGATCTTCTCTGGAAAATCATTATTTTAGTTTTTTGGGGGTTTACTGCCGGGGCCCAAGTCTGGCAGTACTGCTCTAGCAGGTCCAGGCTCTGCTGTAGGCCATGTGCTGTGGGTGACAGCAGGCATAGTTCATCTGCGAAAGAGTAGGCATTTAATCTCTGAATTGTGGGGGCTGAGGATTTTCCTAGAATAGTGGCCAATTCGTTCATGTAAATATTAATAAGTGCAGGGCTCAGATTGCAACCCTGGTGAAGGCCCCGCCCCTTGTTAAAGAATTCTGTACTTTTCTTATCAATTTTGATGCTGCACGTATTGCCAGTATACATTGATTTAAATATGTCGTATGTTTTACCTCCTACACCACTTTCAATAACTTTGTAGAACAGTCTTGTATGCCAAATAGAATCAAATGCTTTTTGGAAGTCGATAAATCAAGCGTACATTTTGATGGACTTGTTTATCAAAATATGATCGGTCGTGCGATGTTTTGGTATAAATCCAATTTGGCTTTTACTCAAGACATTGTGCTTATTAAGGAAGTTTAGAACTCTTACAATTATAATACTACAGAAAACCTTTCCCAGCTTACTGTTCACACAAATGCCTCTGTAATTGTTAGGGTCAAATTTGCCTCCGTTCTTAAAGATTGGGGTTATTAGTCCTTGATTCCAGATGTCAGGGAAATAACCTACACCCAGGATCAAATTAAACAGTTTTAATATAGCCTATTGACATTTTGCACTAGTGATTTTTAGCATCTCATTTAGGATGCCATCAGGTCTGCATGCTTTTTTAAATTTGAGGGCCTGAAGTTTCTTATAGAGCTCCTGGTCAGTAATTGGGGAGTCCAATGGATTTTGATTGTCCTTTATAGCTTTTTCTAATCCATTCAACTTCTCATGAATTTAGCATGGTTCTGCATTTGTGTCAATTTGAACGGTGTTGTAGAGTGTTTTAAAATGAGTTGTCCATATGTCACCATTTTGTATTGCTAATTCCTCTTGTTTTGATTTTTTTTTTTAGCTTTTTCCAATTTTGCCAGAAGTTGTTTGTGTTAATGGACTCCTCAATTAGTGTCAGCTGCGTGCTGTTGTAGTGTGCTTTTTTGGTTCTGAGTGTACGTTTATAGAGTTTTAAAGTCTCACGGTAATGAAGGCGCAATTCACAATTTTTTGGGTCTCTGTGCTTTTGGTTGGATAGTGTTCTAAGTTTTTTCCTTATAATTTTACAATCTGCATCAAACCAGTTGTCATCTGTGGTCTATTTTTTTATTTTTAACCTCTCTAGGGTAGGTGGCACCAAATCGTCCCACCTACGTAACAGCCAGTGTAATCCCGTGGCGCGTTATTCAAAAACCTCAAAAATGCAAAAACTTCAATTTTTCAAACATATGACTATTTTACACCATTTTAAAGACAAGACTCAAAAAGGCTTTACAACGAAAGCAAAACATTAGATTATGTCAGCAGAGTACCCAGCCAGAAATAATCAGACACCCATTTTTCAAGCTAGCATATAATGTCACATAAACCCAAACCACAGCTAAATGCAGCACTAACCTTTGATGATCTTCATCAGATGACAACCCTAGGACATTATGTTATACAATACATGCATGTTTTGTTCAATCAAGTTCATATTTATATCAAAAAACAGCTTTTTACATTAGCATGTGACTAGCATGTGACTAGCATTCCCACCGAACACTGCCGGTGAATTTACTAAATTACTCACGATAAACGTTCACAAAAGACATAACAATTATTTTAAGAATTATAGATACAGAACTCCTCTATGCACTCGATATGTCCGATTTTAAAATAGCTTTTCGGTGAAAGCACATTTTGCAATATTCTCAGTAGATAGCCCGGCATCACAGGGCTAGCTATTTAGTTTAGCACTCACCAAAGTCAGATTTACTATAAGAAAAATGTTATTACCTTTGCTGTCTTCGTCAGAATGCACTCCCAGGACTTATACTTCAATAACAAATGTTGGTTTGGTTCAAAATAATCCATAGTTATATCCAAACAGCGGCGTTTTGTTCGTGCGTTCAAGACACTATCTGAAAGGGTAAATAAGGGTGACGAGCATGGCGCAATTCGTGACAAAAAATGTCTAAATATTCCATTACCGTACTTCGAAGCATGTCAACCGCTGTTTAAAATCAATTTTTATGCCATTTTTCTCATAAAAAAGCGATAATATTCCGACCGGGAATCTGCGTTTAGGTAAACAGACGAAAGAAAATAAAGCATTCGGTCGACTCGGGCACGCGCCTAAGCCCATAGTACTCTGATCGGCCACTTGCCAAAAGCGATAATGTGTTTCAGCCAGAGGCTGCTTCGATATCGTTCAGCTTTTTCCCGGGCTCTGAGAGCCTATGGGAGCCGTAGGAAGTGTCACGTTAGAGCAAAGATCCTCAGTCTTCAATAAAAAGAGCCAAGATGAAACACAATTTGTCAGACAGGCCACTTCCTGCATGGAATCTTCTCAGGTTTTGGCCTGCCATTTGAGTTCTGTTATACTCACAGACACCATTCAAACAGTTTTAGAAACTTTAGGGTGTTTTCTATCCAAAGCCAATAATTATATGCATATTCTAGTTACTGGACAGGAGTAGTAACCAGATTAAATCGGGTAAGTTTTTTATACTGCCCCCTAGCCCTAACAGGTTAAATCATTTTCAGTTGTGATTCTTTTGTCGTTTTCCTGAATATATAGTTGATGTTTTTACTGTTAGATTGATGCCTTCTTTACTGTGAGTGAATGTGCTATCCAGAAAGTTATCTAAGAGTGTTTGGATATTTTGGTTACCGTTTGCTTTCTGGTATTCTTCTGTGCTCTTTTGGGCCCATCTGTATGAATTTCTGATGTTGTACAGCTTACTGGGTGGTGAATGTGTGGTTGTTTCCATGTCTGTTCTTTTGAGGAACGTGATTTGGCTGTGATCAGACAGAGGTGTTAGTGGCTTGATGGTGAATGAGCTGAGAGAGAAAGGGTCAATGTCTGTAATCATATAGTCTACTGTGCTAAGGCCAAGACGTGAGCAATAGGGGAATCTCCCCAAAGGGTCCCCCCGTAACCTACCATTGACAAATTACAGACCCAGGCTTCGACAGAGCTGCAACAGATCCCAGATTTGTTTCCTCTCAGATGAGCACATTTCCCTAGGTCTGGAAATGGCATGTCTCTTCCTCAAGGGTGGGGAAGATCTCCTCTGAGTAATATGGGGATTCTGAGCGAGGGATATATATTGCGCAAAGGAACACATATTTTTCTGTCAGTACTCTCTCTCTTTCTTTCTCTCTCTCTCTCCCTCCCCATCTCTCTTTCTCTCTATCTCCCTCCACCATCTCTTCTTCTCTCCCTCTCTATCTCTCTGAGTCCCTGGTCTGTTGTGCTGCTCGTTAGTCAGTGTAATTACTGGGGAAGGGAAACAGATGAGGGCATTTACATGCAAGGATGTTTACACACTCTGGACAGACAGACACACTGCCTGTATCACTGTGTAGGGATACATGGAAATCACCGCAGGCGAACACTCACACGCATATATGGTTTGGGCACACATGTTACTTACACACACACACGCACACACACACACACACACACACACACACACACACACACACACACACACACACACACACACACACACACACACACACACACACACACACACACAGTGAACTTTGTCCACCTGCAGAGTGTACACATGACAGGCTTAAAGTATCATCCTGTACTAGTAATCATAAGGAGCTGTAATCAAGACAAATCTAGATGAAAACATCATGAATTACACCAACCTTTACTGTTGACTCAGTGTTCCATTACTGAATTTCCCTTTAAGCACATTAAGTGAAATACATTCCCTTTAAGCACATTAAGTGAAACACATGCCCTTTAAGCACATTAAGTGAAACACATTCCCCTTAAGCACATTAAGTGAAACACATTCCCTTTAAGCACATTAAGTGAAACACATTCCCTTTAAGCACATTAAGTGAAACACATTCCCTTTAAGCACATTAAGTGAAACACATTCCCCTTAAGCACATTAAGTGAAACACATTCCCTTTAAGCACATTAAGTGAAACACATTCCCTTTAAGCACATTAAGTGAAACACATTCCCTTTAAGCACATGAAGTGAAACACATGCCCTTTAAGCACATTAATTGAAACACATTCCCTTTAAGCATATTCCATTGAGACACATTCCCTTTAAGCATATTCCATTGAGACACATTCCCTTTAAGCATATTCCATTGAGACACATTATTTTTACCATTGTTGTTTCATACAAACACGTTGAATTTTTCTACACAGGCATTTGTGGATCAAGGATCACGTAAACATCATTTTGTTATACATTATATATTTATTATACTTTTATGTTTCAAAAGAACACTTATGGCCACAGGTGGTGTTAATCTCATTATTGACTTTGCCTACTATTTACTTCAGAAATGCAACATTTCGATTAAAACACACAGAGAAAAACACAAGAAAGAGAGAGAAACACAAGAAAGAGAGAGAAACACAAGAAAGAGAGAAAGAAAAGAAAGAGAGAGAGAAACACGTCTGTGAGTGAAGAGGAGAACAAGTGAAGGTCAGAGTGCCCTCAGCAATCTCAGTGGAAGTGCTCGACACTCCCCAGTGAGCAGAATTGGTTGAACGATGTCTTTTCTACGTCTTTTCAACCCAAAATATGTATTTTCAACGTCTTGTACTCACGGGGTTAAACCCACCCGCTTGTTCTGAGAAACACAATTAGCTACTTCCCAACTTTCTGTTTCTGTACTATCATCACCTTGCAGTGTGGTTCTTCTCATGACCACTCTTTAGAAAAAAAGGTATCAAATTGTACTTGAAAGGTACGAATCTTGTCACTGTAGTGGTATCCTGTTTACTGAATGTCCATTGTACCTTTACTCAAAGGTACACAATTGTACCCTTACAGTTTGTACCTCTAGAGAGCCAATTGTGTCATTTCATAACCAACCCACTGAATCAAACTTGCTGACTCCACACCAAGGGACACACAGCGTGTTTTCACCGTCGCGGTTACTGCGTCCTCTCAAGTAAATTGCCCAGAGGCATCCAACTGACAGTTCCGAGCCAGCCAATCACGTGAGGCCCCCACCTGGGAGTTAGGAGGACGCTATCATCTGATTGGTTTGTTGCCATCCACCTGTCACGGTGGTAACATCATATGTCAAGGGGCTCCTATTCCGGCTCATAGTAATGACATTACTGGACTCACATGCGCACACACACACACACACACACTCTCTATCTATTGCTCTCTCTCTTACACAAAAACACACACACACTCTCTATCTCTCGCTCTCTCTTTTACACAAAAACACACACACACACTTTTCCATCAAGCTAATCAAAACACTTGAGAAGGGAAGGCAATGGGCACAGAAGGGGAGGAGAGGAGGGATCATGGTGTTGTAGCTACCACAGAGGGGGAGGAGAGGAGGGATAATGATGTTGTAGCTACCACAGAAGGGGAGGGATAATGGGGTTGTAGCTACCACAGAAGGGGAGGAGAGGAGGGATAATGGTGTTGTAGCTACCACAGAGGGGGAGGAGAGGAGGGATAATGATGTTGTAGCTACCACAGAGGGGAAGGAGAGGAGGGATAATGGTGTTGTAGCTACCACAGAGGGGGAGGAGAGGAGGGATAATGATGTTGTAGCTACCACAGAGGGGGAGGAGAGGAGGGATAATGATGTTGTAGCTACCACAGAGGGGGAGGAGAGGAGGGATAATGGTGTTGTAGCTACCACAGAAGGGGAGGAGAGGAGGGATAATGGTGTTGTAGCTACCACAGAGGGGGAGGAGAGGATGGATAATGGTGTTGTAGCTACCACAGAGGGGGAGGAGAGGAGGGATAATGATGTTGTAGCTACCACAGAGGGGAAGGAGAGGAGGGATAATGGTGTTGTAGCTACCACAGAGGGGGAGGAGAGGAGGGATAATGGTGTTGTAGCTACCACTGTCACGCTTTTCGTCGGTAATGGAGGACCAAAACGCAGCAGGTATGTGTAAGCTCATCTTGACGTTTATTAACTTCCCAAAATGAACACCAAAATAACAAAACAAGTGAACGAACGATATACAGACAGTCTGGCAAGGCACAAGGCTAAACACAGAACAATCTCCCACAAACACACAGACAAACACACCCAACTAATATAGGACTTCCAATCAAAGGCAACACCACACAGCTGCCTTCAATTGGAAGTCCACCCCAATTAACTCTACATAGAAACACACTTACTAGACGACACATAGAAATACATAAACATAGACCATAAACCAAAAACCCGGAAATACTAAATCAAACACCCTTTTACCAAAACACCACCCCGGACCACATAAAACAAATACCCTCTGCCACGTCCTGACCAAACTACAATAACAATTAACCCTTATACTGGCCAGGACGTGACAACCACAGAGGGGGAGGAGAGGAGGGATAATGGTGTTGTAGCTACCACAGAGGGGGAGGAGAGGAGGGATAATGATGTTGTAGCTACCACAGAGGGGAAGGAGAGGAGGGATAATGGTGTTGTAGCTACCACAGAAGGGGAGGAGTGGAGGGATAATGGTGTTGTAGCTACCACAGAGGGGAAGGAGAGGAGGGATAATGGTGTTGTAGCTACCACAGAGGGGGAGGAGAGGAGGGATAATGGTGTTGTAGCTACCACAGAGGGGAAGGAGAGGAGGGATAATGGTGTTGTAGCTACCACAGAGGGGGAGGAGAGGAGGGATAATGGTGTTGTAGCTACCACAGAGGGGGAGGAGAGGAGGGATAATGATGTTGTAGCTACCACAGAGGGGGAGGAGAGGAGGGATAATGATGTTGTAGCTACCACAGAGGGGGAGGAGAGGAGGGATAATGATGTTGTAGCTTTCCCTACAGACAGGCACCTTCCTCTACATACAGACACCTTCCCCTACAGACAGACACCTTCCTCTACAGATAGACACCTTCCCCTACAGACAGACACCTTCCTCTACAGACAGACACCTTCCCCTACAGACAGACACCTTCCCCTACAGACAGACACCTTCCCCTACAGACAGACACCTTCCCCTACAGATACTTGCAGGAGGGGAGACAGGACTTTTTCTCCACTGTCAAAATCAATGCAAACAAAGGCCAGAGGATTCTCTTGGAAAGAGAATTTCTCTATCAGTCTGACATTGTATGATGCTCTGTTGAATATGGCTAGATCTTGTTAATGTATAGATCTAGCCATGCTATCAAACACGAATATTTGTAACTCAGCATGTGTTCTGGCACAAGATTCATATAACAGCCTTACACACACACACACACACACACACACACACACACACACACACACACACACACACACACACACACACACACACACACACACACACACACACACACACACACACACACACACACACATATAGATGTGGATATGATGAATGTTCTGCTTCCTCGTGCATGTCATTAGCATACTACCACACTAGGGGGTACCACACTGGACACGCTCTGATGACCACACATGTCCCCCCCCTCGTCTTCTCAAGGTGACTGGGACACAAAGAGTGGGAGGTGGGCAGGGGAGGTGGGGAAGGGGCGGTGGAGGTGGGGAAGGGGCGGTGGAGGTGAGGAAGGGGCGGTGGAGGTGGGGAAGGGGCGGTGGAGGTGGGGTGGTGGAGGTGGGGAAGGGACGGTGGAGGTGGGGAAGGGGCGGTGGAGGTGGAGGTGGGGCAGGGGCGGTGGAGGTGAGGAAGGGGCGGTGGAGGTGGGGAAGGGGCGGTGGAGGTGGGGAAGGGGCGGTGGAGGTGGCGGTGGAGGTGGGGAAGGGGCGGTGGAGGTGGGGAAGGGGCGGTGGATGTGGGGCAGGGGCGGTGGAGGTGGGGAAGGTGGGGAGTCACTACACTGTAGAGAGCCCACCTCCTTTCCTTTCCTACCATACCTCACTCTTCCTCCTCTCTCTCTCTCTCTCTCTCTCTCTCTCTCTCTCTCTATCTCTCTCTGTCTCTCTGTCTCTCTCCAAATTTAAAAAAGGTAAGGTAATTGAGTAAATATGTACATGTAGGTAGAGTTAGTAAAGTTACTATGCATAGATAATAACAGAGACAAGCAGCAGTGTAAAAGAGGCCGAGCAGTTGCCATACAACTGATACAAACAGTCAGGATGCTCTCGACGGTGCAGCTGTAGCACCTTTTGAGGATCTGAGGACCCATGCCAAATCTTTTCAGTCTCCTGAGGGGGAATAGGTTTTGTCGTGCCCTCTTCACGACTGTCTTGGTGTGGTTGGACCATGATAGTTTGGGTTAGGGTTATCATCATGGGTTCCAGTCTAAAGTAGTGCACTCTATAGATAATAGGGTGGGTTAGGGTTATCATCATGGGTTCCAGTCTAGAGTAGTGTACTCTATAGAGAATAGGGTGGGTTAGGGTTATCATCATGGGTTCCAGTCTAAAGTAGTGTACTCTATAGAGAATAGGGTTGGTTAGGGTTATCATCATGGGTTCCAGTCTAAAGTAGTGTACTCTATAGAGAATAGGGTGGGTTAGGGTTATCATCATGGGTTCCAGTCTAAAGTAGTGTACTCTATAGAGAATAGGGTGGGTTAGGGTTATCATCATGGGTTCCAGTCTAAAGTAGTGTACTCTATAGAGAATAGGGTGGGTTAGGGTTATCATCATGGGTTCCAGTCTAAAGTAGTGTACTCTATAGAGAATATGGTGGGTTAGGGTTATCATCATGGGTTCCAGTCTAAAGTAGTGTACTCTATAGAGAATAGGGTGGGTTAGGGTTATCATCATGGGTTCCAGTCTAAAGTAGTGTACTCTATAGAGAATAGGGTGGGTTAGGGTTATCATCATGGGTTCCAGTCTAAAGTAGTGTACTCTATAGATAATAGGGTGCCATTTAAGACGTTGACATTGTCTTGGCCTGTCTTCAGTGTATGGGAGCTACTTGGCCTGGTCTGTCTCTGTCTCTGGTCTGTCTCTATCTCTAGTCTGTCTCTATCTCTGGCCTGGTCTGTCTCTGTCTCTGCTCTGTCTCTGTCTCTGTCTCTGTCGCTGCTCTGTCTCTGTCTCTGTTCTGTCTCTGCTCTGTCCTGTCTCTATCTCTGGTCTGTCTATGTCTCTGGCCTGGTCTGTCTCTGTCTCTGTCTCTATCTATGGTCTGTCTCTGTTATGTCTCTGGCCTGGTCTGTCTCTGTCTCTGTCTCTGCTCTGTCTCTGTCTCTGATCTGTCTCTAACTCTAGTCTGTCTCTGTCTCTGGTCTGTCTCTGTCTCTGTCTCTGTCTCTGGCCTGGTCTGTCTCTGTCTCTGCTCTGTCTCTGGTCTGTCTCTGTTATGTCTCTGGCCTGGTCTGTCTCTGTCTCTGTTCTGTCTCTTTCTCTGTTCTGTCTCAATCTCTGGTCTGTCTCTGTCTCTGGTCTGTCTCTGTTATGTCTCTGGCCTGGTCTGTCTCTGTCTCTGTCTCTATCTCTGTCTCTGTCTCTGCCTCTGTCTCTGTCTGTCTCTATCTCTTTCTCTGGTCTGTCTCTGGTATGTCTCTGGCCTGGTCTGTCTCTGGCCTGGTCTGTCTCAGTCTCTGTCTCTGGTCTGTCTCTGTTCTGTCTCTGTCTCTGTCTCTATCTCTGGTCTGTCTCTAAATCTGGTCTGTCTCTGTTCTGTCTCTGTCTCTGTTTCTATCTCTGGTCTGTCTCTATCTCTGCTCTGTCTCTGTCTCTGGTCTGTCTCTATCTCTGGTCTGTCTCTATCTCTGGTATGTCTCTGGCCTGTCTGTCTCTGGTCTGTCTCTGTCTCTGGTCTGTCTCTGGTATATCTATGTCTCTGTCTCTGGTCTGTCTCTGTCTCTGGTCTGTCTCTGCTCTGTCTCTGTCTCTGTCTCTGGTCTGTCTCTGTCTCTGGTCTGTCTCTGCTCTGTCTCTGTCTCGGTCTCTGGTCTGTCTCTGCTTGTCTCTGCTCTGTCTCTTGCCTGGTCTGTCTCTGTCTCTGGTCTGTCTCTGTTATGTCTCTGGCCTGGTCTGTCTCTGTCTGTCTCTATCTCTGTCTCTGTCTCTGCCTCTGTCTCTGTCTGTCTCTATCTCTTTCTCTGGTCTGTCTCTGGTATGACTCTGGCCTGGTCTGTCTCTGGCCTGGTCTGTCTCTGTCTCTATCTCTGGTCTGTCTCTGTTCTGTCTCTGTCTCTGTCTCTATCTCTGGTCTGTCTATGTCTCTGGCCTGGTCTGTCTCTGTCTCTGTCTCTATCTATGGTCTGTCTCTGTTATGTCTCTGGCCTGGTCTGTCTCTGTCTCTGTCTCTGCTCTGTCTCTGTCTCTGATCTGTCTCTAACTCTAGTCTGTCTCTGTCTCTGGTCTGTCTCTGTCTCTGTCTCTGTCTCTGGCCTGGTCTGTCTCTGTCTCTGCTCTGTCTCTGGTCTGTCTCTGTTATGTCTCTGGCCTGGTCTGTCTCTGTCTCTGTTCTGTCTCTGTCTCTGTTCTGTCTCAATCTCTGGTCTGTCTCTGTCTCTGGTCTGTCTCTGTTATGTCTCTGGCCTGGTCTGTCTCTGTCTCTGTCTCTATCTCTGTCTCTGTCTCTGCCTCTGTCTCTGTCTGTCTCTATCTCTTTCTCTGGTCTGTCTCTGGTATGTCTCTGGCCTGGTCTGTCTCTGGCCTGGTCTGTCTCAGTCTCTGTCTCTGGTCTGTCTCTGTTCTGTCTCTGTCTCTGTCTCTATCTCTGGTCTGTCTCTAAATCTGGTCTGTCTCTGTTCTGTCTCTGTCTCTGTTTCTATCTCTGGTCTGTCTCTATCTCTGCTCTGTCTCTGTCTCTGGTCTGTCTCTATCTCTGGTCTGTCTCTATCTCTGGTATATCTCTGGCCTGTCTGTCTCTGTCTCTGGTCTGTCTCTGTCTCTGGTCTGTCTCTGGTATATCTATGTCTCTGTCTCTGGTCTGTCTCTGTCTCTGGTCTGTCTCTGCTCTGTCTCTGGTCTGTCTCTGTCTCTGGTCTGTCTCTGCTCTGTCTCTGTCTCGGTCTCTGGTCTGTCTCTGCTTGTCTCTGCTCTGTCTCTTGCCTGGTCTGTCTCTGTCTCTGGTCTGTCTCTGCTCTGTCTCTGTCTCTGGTCTGTCTCTGCTTGTCTCTGTCTCTGGTCCGTCTCTGCTTGTCTCTGTCTCTGTCTCTGTCTCTGTCTCTGCTCGGTCTCTGTCTCGGTCTCTGGTCTGTCTCTGGTCTGTGTCTGTTCTGTCTTTGTCTCTGATCTGTCTTTGTCTCTGGGCCGTCTCTAGTCTGTCTCTGCTCTGTCTCTGCTCTGTCTCAGTCTTGGCCTGCTCTGTCTCCGTCTCTGGTCTGCGTAAGAGCTGAGCAGGGGAGGTGTGTGTGTGAGAGGTGCCAAGCCAGGATTGATATGTTTGCCCATCCAGATCTCTGTTGACAGGTGGGCCCGCTCAACCCTGCCATTGGCCCGTGCCAGTCTGTGCCAGCCAGTGCCAGCCCGTGCCAGACTTGCCAGTCACTCACAGCATATGGGGCCAAACGGGTGCCCAGTGTACCACTTAACAGAGAGCAGTAGCAGACAATGTTTACAACTGCACACACACACTCACACACACACACAATATACACACACATCCGAGCCACTGCGTGTGTGTGTGTGTGTGTGTGTGTGTGTGTGTGTGTGTGTGTGTGTGTGTGTGTGTGTGTGTGTGTGTGTGTGTGTGTGTGTGTGTGTGTGTTTGTGACTCATCTCAGTAATGATGCCAAGGAGTCTTAGTAACAGCAGAACAAGCTTGGAGTGGAGTCTTAGTAACAGCAGAACAAGCTTGGAGTGGAGTGTTAGTAACAGCAGAACAAGCTTGGAGTGGAGTCTTAGTAACAGCAGAACAAGCTTGGAGTGGAGTGTTAGTAACAGCAGAACAAGCTTGGAGTGGAGTCTTAGTAACAGCAGAACAAGCTTGGAGTGGAGTCTTAGTAACAGCAGAACAAGCTTGGAGTGGAGTGTTAGTAACAGCAGAACAAGCTTGGAGTGGAGTCTTAGTAACAGCAGAACAAGCTTGGAGTGGAGTCTTAGTAACAGCAGAACAAGCTTGGAGTGGAGTGTTAGTAACAGCAGGACAAGCTTGGAGTGGAGTCTTAGTAACAGCAGAACAAGCTTTGAGTGGAGTGTTAGTAACAGCAGAACAAGCTTGGAGTGGAGTCTTAGTAACAGCAGAACAAGCTTGGAGTGGAGTCTTAGTAACAGCAGAACAAGCTTGGAGTGGAGTCTTAGTAACAGCAGAACAAGCTTGGAGTGGAGTGTTAGTAACAGATGAACAAGCTTGGAGTCTTAGTAACAACAGAACAAGCTTGGAGTGGAGTCTTAGTAACAGCAGAACAAGCTTGGAGTGGAGTGTTAGTAACATCAGAACAAGCTTGGAGTGGAGTCTTAGTAACAGCAGAACAAGCTTGGAGTGGAGTGTTAGTAACATCAGAACAAGCTTGGAGTGGAGTGTTAGTAACAGCAGAACAAGCTTGGAGTGGAGTGTTAGTAACAGCAGAACAAGCTTGGAGTGGAGTCTTAGTAACAGCAGAACAAGCTTGGAGTGGAGTCTTAGTAACAGCAGAACAAGCTTCGAGTGGAGTCTTAGTAACAGCAGAACAAGCTAGGAGTGGAGTCTTAGTAACAGCAGAACAAGCTTGGAGTGGAGTCTTAGTAACAGCAGAACAAGCTTGGAGTGGAGTCTTAGTAACAGCAGAACAAGCTTGGAGTGGAGTGTTAGTAACAGCAGAACAAGCTTGGAGTGGAGTCTTAGTAACAGCAGAACAAGCTTGGAGTGGAGTGTTAGTAACAGCAGAACAAGTTTGGAGTGGAGTCTTAGTAACAGCAGAACAAGCTTGGAGTGGATTGTTAGTTCCAGCAGAACAAGCTTGGAGTGGAGTGTTAGTAACAGATGAACAAGCTTGGAGTCTTAGTAACAGCAGAACAAGCTTGGAGTGTAGTGTTAGTAACAGCAGAACAAGCTTGGAGTGGAGTGTTAGTAACAGCAGAACAAGCTTGGAGTGGAGTCTTAGTAACAGCAGAACAAGCTTGGAGTGAAATCTTAGTAACAGTAGAACAAGCTTGGAGTGGAGTCTTAGTTACAGCAGAACAAGCTTGGAGTGGAGTCTTAGTAACAGCAGAACTAGCTTGGAGTGGAGTCTTAGTAACAGCAGAACAAGCTTGGAGTGGAGTGTTAGTAACAGCAGAACAAGCTTGGAGTGGAGTGTTAGTAACAGCAGAACAAGCTTGGAGTGGAGTGTTAGTAACAGCAGAACAAGCTTGGAGTGGAGTGTTAGTAACAGCAGAACAAGCTTAGAGTAGAGTCTTAGTAACAGCAGAACAAGCTTGGAGTGGAGTCTTAGTAACAGCAGAACAAGCTTGGAGTGGAGTCATAGTAACAGCAGAACAAGCTTGGAGTGGAGTCTTAGTAACAGCAGAACAAGCTTGGAGTGGAGTCTTAGTGACAGCAGAACAAGCTTGGAGTGGATTGTTAGTTCCAGCAGAACAAGCTTGGAGTGGAGTGTTAGTAACAGATGAACAAGCTTGGAGTCTTAGTAACAACAGAACAAGCTTGGAGTTGAGTCTTAGTAACAGCAGAACAAGCTTGGAGTGGAGTGTTAGTAACATCAGAACAAGCTTGGAGTGGAGTCTTAGTAACAGCAGAACAAGCTTGGAGTGGAGTGTTAGTAACATCAGAACAAGCTTGGAGTGGAGTGCTAGTAACAGCAGAACAAGCTTGGAGTGGAGTGTTAGTAACAGCAGAACAAGCTTGGAGTGGAGTCTTAGTAACAGCAGAACAAGCTTGGAGTGGAGTCTTAGTAACAGCAGAACAAGCTTCGAGTGGAGTCTTAGTAACAGCAGAACAAGCTAGGAGTGGAGTCTTAGTAACAGCAGAACAAGCTTGGAGTGGAGTCTTAGTAACAGCAGAACAAGCTTTGAGTGGAGTCTTAGTAACAGCAGAACAAGCTTGGAGTGGAGTGTTAGTAACAGCAGAACAAGCTTGGAGTGGAGTCTTAGTAACAGCAGAACAAGCTTGGAGTGGAGTGTTAGTAACAGCAGAACAAGTTTGGAGTGGAGTCTTAGTAACAGCAGAACAAGCTTGGAGTGGATTGTTAGTTCCAGCAGAACAAGCTTGGAGTGGAGTGTTAGTAACAGATGAACAAGCTTGGAGTCTTAGTAACAGCAGAACAAGCTTGGAGTGTAGTGTTAGTAACAGCAGAACAAACTTGGAGTGGAGTGTTAGTAACAGCAGAACAATCTTGGAGTGGAGTCTTAGTAACAGCAGAACAAGCTTGGAGTGAAATCTTAGTAACAGTAGAACAAGCTTGGAGTGGAGTCTTAGTTACAGCAGAACAAGCTTGGAGTGGAGTCTTAGTTACAGCAGAACTAGCTTGGAGTGGAGTCTTAGTAACAGCAGAACAAGCTTGGAGTGGAGTGTTAGTAACAGCAGAACAAGCTTGGAGTGGAGTGTTAGTAACAGCAGAACAAGCTTGGAGTGGAGTGTTAGTAACAGCAGAACAAGCTTGGAGTGGAGTGTTAGTAACAGCAGAACAAGCTTAGAGTAGAGTCTTAGTAACAGCAGAACAAGCTTGGAGTGGAGTCTTAGTAACAGCAGAACAAGCTTGGAGTGGAGTCTTAGTAACTGCAGAACAAGCTTGGAGTGGAGTCTTAGTAACAGCAGAACAAGCTTGGAGTGGAGTCTTAGTAACAGCAGAACAAGCTTAGAGTGGAGTGTTAGTAACAGCAGAACAAGCTTGGAGTGGAGTCTTAGTAACAGCAGAACAAGCTTGGAGTGGAGTGTTAGTAACAGCAGAACAAGCTTGGAGTGGAGTCTTAGTAACAGCAGAACAAGCTTGGAGTGGATTGTTAGTTCCAGCAGAACCAGCTTGGAGTGGAGTGTTAGTAACAGATGAACAAGCTTGGAGTCTTAGTAACAACAGAACAAGCTTGGAGTGGAGTCTTAGTAACAGCAGAACAAGCTTGGAGTGGAGTCTTAGTAACAGCAGAACAAGCTTGGAGTGGAGTGTTAGTAACAGCAGAACAAGCTTGGAGTTGAGTCTTAGTAACAGCAGAACAAGCTTGGAGTGGAGTCTTAGTAACAGCAGAACAAGCTTGGAGTGGAGTCTTAGTAACAGCAGAACTAGCTTGGAGTGGAGTCTTAGTAACAGCAGAACAAGCTTGGAGTGGAGTCTTAGTAACAGCAGAACAAGCTTGGAGTGGAGTGTTAGTAACAGCAGAACAAGCTTGGAGTGGAGTGTTAGTAACAGCAGAACAAGCTTGGAGTGGAGTCTTAGTAACAGCAGAACAAGCTTGGAGTGGAGTGTTAGTAACAGCAGGACAAATTTGGAGTGGAGTGTTAGTAACAGCAGAGCAAGCTTTGAGTGGAGTGTTAGTAACAGTAGAACAAGCTTGGAGTGGAGTCTTAGTTACAGCAGAACAAGCTTGGAGTGGAGTCTTAGTAACAGCAGAACAAGCTTGGAGTGGAGTCTTAGTAACAGCAGAACAAGCTTGGAGTGGAGTCTTAGTAACAGCAGAACAAGCTTGGAGTGGAGTGTTAGTAACAGCAGAACAAGCTTGGAGTGGAGTGTTAGTAACAGCAGAACAAGCTTGGAGTGGAGTCTTAGTAACAGCAGAACAAGCTTGGAGTGGAGTCTTAGTAACACCAGAACAAGCTTGGAGTGGAGTCTTAGTAACAGCAGAACAAGCTTGGAGTGGAGTGTTAGTAACAGCAGAACAAGCTTGGAGTGGAGTGTTAGTAACAGCAGAACAAGCTTGGAGTGGAGTGTTAGTAACAGCAGAACAAGCTTGGAGTAGAGTCTTAGTAAAAGCAGAACAAGCTTGGAGTGGAGTCTTAGTAACAGCAGAACAAGCTTCGAGTGGAGTCTTAGTAACAGCAGAACAAGCTAGGAGTGGAGTCTTAGTAACAGCAGAACAAGCTTGGAGTGGAGTCTTAGTAACAGCAGAACAAGCTTCGAGTGGAGTCTTAGTAACAGCAGAACAAGCTTGGAGTGGAGTCTTAGTAACACCAGAACAAGCTTGGAGTGGAGTCTTAGTAACACCAGAACAAGCTTGGAGTGGAGTCTTAGTAACAGCAGAACAAGCTTGGAGTGGAGTGTTAGTAACAGCAGAACAAGCTTGGAGTGGAGTGTTAGTAACAGCAGAACAAGCTTGGAGTGGAGTGTTAGTAACAGCAGAACAAGCTTAGAGTAGAGTCTTAGTAAAGGCAGAACAAGCTTGGAGTGGAGTCTTAGTAACAGCAGAACAAGCTTCGAGTGGAGTCTTAGTAACAGCAGAACAAGCTAGGAGTGGAGTCTTAGTAACAGCAGAACAAGCTTGGAGTGGAGTCTTAGTAACAGCAGAACAAGCTTCGAGTGGAGTCTTAGTAACAGCAGAACAAGCTTGGAGTGGAGTCTTAGTAACACCAGAACAAGCTTGGAGTGGAGTCTTAGTAACAGCAGAACAAGCTTGGAGTGGAGTCTTAGTAACAGCAGAACAAGCTTGGAGTGGAGTGTTAGTAACAGCAGAACAAGCTTGGAGTGGAGTCTTAGTAACAGTAGAACAAGCTTGGAGTGGAGTGTTAGTAACCGCAGGACAAGCTTGGAGTGGAGTCTTAGTAACAGCAGAACAAGCTTTGAGTGGAGTCTTAGTAACAGCAGAACAAGCTTGGAGTGGAGTGTTAGTAACAGCAGAACAAGCTTGGAGTGGAGTCTTAGTAACAGCAGAACAAGCTTGGAGTGGAGTCTTAGTAACAGCAGAACAAGCTTGGAGTGGAGTCTTAGTAACAGCAGAACAAGCTTGGAGTGGATTGTTAGTTCCAGCAGAACAAGCTTGGAGTGGAGTGTTAGTAACAGATGAACAAGCTTGGAGTCTTAGTAACAGCAGAACAAGCTTGGAGTGGAGTCTTAGTAACAGCAGAACAAACTTGGAGTGGAGTGTTAGTAACAGCAGAACAAGCTTGGAGTGGAGTCTTAGTAACAGCAGAACAAGCTTGGAGTGAAATCTTAGTAACAGTAGAACAAGCTTGGAGTGGAGTCTTAGTTACAGCAGAACAAGCTTGGAGTGGAGTCTTAGTTACAGCAGAACTAGCTTGGAGTGGAGTCTTAGTAACAGCAGAACAAGCTTGGAGTGGAGTCTTAGTAACAGCAGAACAAGCTTGGAGTGGAGTGTTAGTAACAGCAGAACAAGCTTGGAGTGGAGTGTTAGTAACAGCAGAACAAGCTTGGAGTGGAGTGTTAGTAACAGCAGAACAATCTTAGAGTAGAGTCTTAGTAAAGGCAGAACAAGCTTGGAGTGGAGTCTTAGTAACAGCAGAACAAGCTTGGAGTGGAGTCTTAGTAACAGCAGAACAAGCTTGGAGTGGAGTCTTAGTAACAGCAGAACAAGCTTGGAGTGGAGTCTTAGTAACAGCAGAACAAGCTTAGAGTGGAGTGTTAGTAACAGCAGAACAAGCTTGGAGTGGAGTCTTAGTAACAGCAGAACAAGCTTGGAGTGGAGTGTTAGTAACAGCAGAACAAGCTTGGAGTGGAGTCTTAGTAACAGCAGAACAAGCTTGGAGTGGAGTGTTAGTTCCAGCAGAACCAGCTTGGAGTGGAGTGTTAGTAACAGCAGAACAAGCTTGGAGTGGAGTCTTAGTTACAGCAGAACTAGCTTGGAGTGGAGTCTTAGTAACAGCAGAACAAGCTTGGAGTGGAGTCTTAGTAACAGCAGAACAAGCTTGGAGTGGAGTGTTAGTAACAGCAGAACAAGCTTGGAGTGGAGTGTTAGTAACAGCAGAACAAGCTTGGAGTGGAGTGTTAGTAACAGCAGAACAAGCTTAGAGTAGAGTCTTAGTAACAGCAGAACAAGCTTGGAGTGGAGTCTTAGTAACAGCAGAACAAGCTTGGAGTGGAGTCTTAGTAACTGCAGAACAAGCTTGGAGTGGAGTCTTAGTAACAGCAGAACAAGCTTGGAGTGGAGTCTTAGTAACAGCAGAACAAGCTTAGAGTGGAGTGTTAGTAACAGCAGAACAAGCTTGGAGTGGAGTCTTAGTAACAGCAGAACAAGCTTGGAGTGGAGTCTTAGTAACAGCAGAACAAGCTTGGAGTGGAGTCTTAGTAACAGCAGAACAAGCTTGGAGTGGATTGTTAGTTCCAGCAGAACCAGCTTGGAGTGGAGTGTTAGTAACAGATGAACAAGCTTGGAGTCTTAGTAACAACAGAACAAGCTTGGAGTGGAGTCTTAGTAACAGCCGAACAAGCTTGGAGTGGAGTCTTAGTAACAGCAGAACAAGCTTGGAGTGGAGTCTTAGTAACAGCAGAACAAGCTTGGAGTTGAGTCTTAGTAACAGCAGAACAAGCTTGGAGTGGAGTCTTAGTAACAGCAGAACAAGCTTGGAGTGGAGTCTTAGTAACAGCAGAACTAGCTTGGAGTGGAGTCTTAGTAACAGCAGAACAAGCTTGGAGTGGAGTCTTAGTAACATCAGAACAAGCTTGGAGTGCAGTGTTAGTAACAGCAGAACAAGCTTGGAGTGGAGTGTTAGTAACAGCAGAACAAGCTTGGAGTGGAGTCTTAGTAACAGCAGAACAAGCTTGGAGTGGAGTGTTAGTAACAGCATGACAAATTTGGAGTGGAGTCTTAGTAACAGCAGAACAAGCTTTGAGTGGAGTGTTAGTAACAGCAGAACAAGCTTGGAGTGGAGTCTTAGTTACAGCAGAACAAGCTTGGAGTGGAGTCTTAGTTACAGCAGAACAAGCTTGAAGTGGAGTCTTAGTAACAGCAGAACAAGCTTGGAGTGGAGTCTTAGTAACAGCAGAACAAGCTTGGAGTGGAGTCTTAGTAACAGCAGAACAAGCTTGGAGTGGAGTCTTAGTAACAGCAGAACAAGCTTGGAGTGGAGTCTTAGTAACAGCAGAACAAGCTTGGAGTGGAGTCTTAGTAACAGCAGAACAAGCTTGGAATGGAGTGTTAGTAACAGCAGAACAAGCTTGGAGTGGAGTCTTAGTAACTGCAGAACAAGCTTGGAGTGGAGTCTTAGTAACAGCAGAACAAGCTTGGAGTGGAGTCTTAGTAACAGCAGAACAAGCTTGGAGTGGAGTCTTAGTAACAGCAGAACAAGCTTGGAGTGGAGTCTTAGTAACAGCAGAACAAGCTTGGAGTGGAGTGTTAGTAACAGCAGAACAAGCTTGGAGTGGAGTCTTAGTAACAGCAGAACAAGCTTGGAGTGGAGTCTTAGTAACAGCAGAGCTAGCTTGGAGTGGAGTCTTAGTAACAGCAGAACAAGCTTGGAGTGGAGTCTTAGTAACAGCAGAACAAGCTTGGAGTGGAGTGTTAGTAACAGCAGAACAAGCTTGGAGTGGAGTGTTAGTAACAGCAGAACAAGCTTGGAGTAGAGTCTTAGTAACAGCAGAACAAGCCTGGAGTAGAGTCTTAGTAACAGCAGAACAAGCTTGGAGTGGAGTCTTAGTAACAGCAGAACAAGCTTGGAGTGGAGTGTTAGTAACAGCAGAACAAGCTTGGAGTGGAGTCTTAGTAACAGCAGAACAAGCTTGGAGTGGATTCTTAGTAACAGCAGAACAAGCTTGGAGTGGAGTGTTAGTAACAGCTGAACAAGCTTGGAGTGAGTCTTAGTAACAGCAGAACAAGCTTGGAGTGGAGTCTTAGTAACAGCAGAACAAGCTTGGAGTGGAGTCTTAGTTACAGCAGAACAAGCTTGGAGTGGAGTCTTAGTAACAGCAGAACAAGCTTGGAGTGGAGTCTTAGTAACAGCAGAACAAGCTTGGAGTGGAGTCTTAGTAACAGCAGAACAAGCTTGGAGTGGAGTCTTAGTAACAGCAGAACAAGCTTGGAGTGGAGTCTTAGTAACAGCAGAACAAGCTTGGAGTGGAGTCTTAGTAACAGCAGAACAAGCTTGGAGTGGAGTCTTAGTAACAGCAGAACAAGCTTGGAGTGGAGTCTTAGTAACAGCAGAACAAGCTTGGAGTGGAGTCTTAGTAACAGCAGAACAAGCTTGGAGTGGAGTCTTAGTAACAGCAGAACAAGCTTGGAGTGGAGTGTTAGTAACAGCAGAACAAGCTTGGAGTGGAGTCTTAGTAACAGCAGAACAAGCTTGGAGTGGAGTCTTAGTAACAGCAGAACAAGCTTGGAGTGGAGTGTTAGTAACAGCAGAACAAGCTTGGAGAGGATTGTTAGTTCCAGCAGAACCAGCTTGGAGTGGAGTGTTAGTAACAGATGAACAAGCTTGGAGTCTTAGTAACAACAGAACAAGCTTGGAGTGGAGTCTTAGTAACAGCAGAACAAGCTTGGAGTGGAGTCTTAGTAACAGCAGAACAAGCTTGGAGTGGAGTCTTAGTAACAGCAGAACAAGCTTGGAGTGGAGTGTTAGTAACAGCAGAACAAGCTTGGAGTGGAGTCTTAGTAACAGCAGAACAAGCTTGGAGTGGAGTCTTAGTAACAGCAGAACAAGCTTGGAGTGGAGTCTTAGTAACAGCAGAACAAGCTTGGAGTGATTTGTTAGTTCCAGCAGAACCAGCTTGGAGTGGAGTGTTAGTAACAGATGAACAAGCTTGGAGTCTTAGTAACAACAGAACAAGCTTGGAGTGGAGTCTTAGTAACAGCAGAACAAGCTTGAAGTGGAGTCTTAGTAACATCAGAACAAGCTTGGAGTGGAGTCTTAGTAACAGCAGAACAAGCTTGGAGTGGAGTGTTAGTAACATCAGAACAAGCTTGGAGTGGAGTGTTAGTAACAGCAGAACAAGCTTGGAGTATAGTCTTAGTAACAGCAGAACAAGCTTGGAGTGGAGTCTTAGTAACAGCAGAACAAGCTTGGAGTGGAATCTTAGTAACAGCAGAACAAGCTTGGAGTGGAGTCTTAGTAACAGCAGAACAAGCTTGGAGTGGAGTCTTAGTTACAGCAGAACTAGCTTGGAGTGGAGTCTTAGTAACAGCAGAACAAGCTTGGAGTGGAGTCTTAGTAACAGCAGAACAAGCTTGGAGTGGAGTCTTAGTAACAGCAGAACAAGCTTGGAGTGGAGTCTTAGTAACAGCAGAACAAGCTTGGAGTGGAGTCTTAGTAACAGCAGAACAAGCTTGGAGTAGAGTCTTAGTAACAGCAGAACAAGCTTGGAGTGGAGTCTTAGTAACAGCAGAACAAGCTTGGAGTGGAGTCTTAGTTACAGCAGAACAAGCTTGGAGTGGAGTCTTAGTAACAGCATGAACAAGCTTGGAGTCTTAGTAACAGCAGAACAAGCTTGGAGTGGAGTCTTAGTAACAGCAGAACAAGCTTGGAGTGGAGTCTTAGTAACAGCAGAACAAGCTAGGAGTGGAGTCTTAGTAACAGCAGAACAAGCTTGGAGTGGAGTCTTAGTTACAGCAGAACATGCTTGGAGTCTTAGTAACAGCAGAACAAGCTTGGAGTGGAGTCTTAGTTACAGCAGAACAAGCTTGGAGTGGAGTCTTAGTAACAGCAGAACAAGCTTGGAGTGGAGTCTTAGTAACAGCAGAACAAGCTTGGAGTGGAGTCTTAGTAACAGCAGAACAAGCTTGGAGTGGAGTCTTAGTAACAGCAGAACAAGCTTGGAGTGGAGTCTTAGTAACAGCAGAACAAGCTTGGAGTGGAGTCTTAGTAACAGCAGAACAAGCTTAGAGTAGAGTCTTAGTAACAGCAGAACAAGCTTGGAGTGGAGTCTTAGTAACAGCAGAACAACTTGGAGTGGAGTCTTAGTAACAGCAGAACAAGCTTGGAGTGGAGTCTTAGTAACAGCAGAACAAGCTTGGAGTGGAGTCTTAGTAACAGCAGAACAAGCTTGGAGTGGAGTCTTAGTAACAGCAGAACAAGCTTGGAGTGGAGTCTTAGTAACAGCAGAACAAGCTTGGAGTGGAGTGTTAGTAACAGCAGAACAAGCTTGGAGTGGAGTCTTAGTAACAGCAGAACAAGCTTGGAGTGGATTGTTAATTCCAGCAGAACCAGCTTGGAGTGGAGTGTTAGTAACAGATGAACAAGCTTGGAGTGTTAGTAACAGCAGAACAAGCTTGGAGTGGAGTCTTAGTAACAGCAGAACTAGCTTGGAGTGGAGTCTTAGTAACAGCAGAACAAGCTTGGAGTGGAGTCTTAGTAACAGCAGAACAAGCTTGGAGTGGAGTGTTAGTAACAGCAGAACAAGCTTGGAGTGGAGTCTTAGTAACAGCAGAACAAGCTTGGAGTGGAGTCTTAGTAACAGCAGAACAAGCTTGGAGTGGAGTCTTAGTAACAGCAGAACAAGCTTGGAGTGATTTGTTAGTTCCAGCAGAACCAGCTTGGAGTGGAGTGTTAGTAACAGATGAACAAGCTTGGAGTCTTAGTAACAACAGAACAAGCTTGGAGTGGAGTCTTAGTAACAGCAGAACAAGCTTGGAGTGGAGTGTTAGTAACATCAGAACAAGCTTGGAGTGGAGTCTTAGTAACAGCAGAACAAGCTTGGAGTGGAGTGTTAGTAACATCAGAACAAGCTTGGAGTGGAGTGTTAGTAACAGCAGAACAAGCTTGGAGTGTAGTCTTAGTAACAGCAGAACAAGCTTGGAGTGGAGTCTTAGTAACAGCAGAACAAGCTTGGAGTGGAGTCTTAGTAACAGCAGAACAAGCTTGGAGTGGAGTCTTAGTAACAGCAGAACAAGCTTGGAGTGGAGTCTTAGTAACAGCAGAACTAGCTTGGAGTGGAGTCTTAGTAACAGCAGAACAAGCTTGGAGTGGAGTCTTAGTAACAGCAGAACAAGCTTGGAGTGGAGTGTTAGTAACAGCAGAACAAGCTTGGAGTGGAGTCTTAGTAACAGCAGAACAAGCTTGGAGTGGAGTCTTAGTAACAGCAGAACAAGCTTAGAGTAGAGTCTTAGTAACAGCAGAACAAGCTTGGAGTGGAGTCTTAGTAACAGCAGAACAAGCTTGGAGTGGAGTCTTAGTAACAGCAGAACAAGCTTGGAGTGGAGTCTTAGTAACAGCAGAACAAGCTTGGAGTGGAGTCTTAGTAACAGCAGAACAAGCTTGGAGTGGAGTGTTAGTAACAGCAGAACAAGCTTGGAGTGGAGTCTTAGTAACAGCAGAACAAGCTTGGAGTGGAGTCTTAGTAACAGCAGAACAAGCCTGGAGTAGAGTCTTAGTAACAGCAGAACAAGCTTGGAGTGGAGTCTTAGTAACAGCAGAACAAGCTTGGAGTGGAGTCTTAGTAACAGCAGAACAAGCTTGGAGTGGAGTCTTAGTAACAGCAGAACAAGCTTGGAGTGGAGTCTTAGTAACAGCAGAACAAGCTTGGAGTGGAGTCTTAGTAACAGCAGAACAAGCTTGGAGTGGAGTCTTAGTAACAGCAGAACAAGCTTGGAGTGGAGTGTTAGTAACAGCAGAACAAGCTTGGAGTGGAGTCTTAGTAACAGCAGAACAAGCTTGGAGTGGATTGTTAGTTACAGCAGAACAAGCTTGGAGTGGAGTCTTAGTAACAGCTGAACAAGCTTGGAGTCTTAGTAACAACAGAACAAGCTTGGAGTGGAGTCTTAGTAACAGCAGAACAAGCTTGGAGTGGAGTCTTAGTAACAGCAGAACAAGCTTGGAGTGGAGTCTTAGTAACAGCAGAACAAGCTTGGAGTGGAGTCTTAGTAACAGCAGAACAAGCTTGGAGTGGAGTCTTAGTAACAGCAGAACAAGCTTGGAGTGGAGTCTTAGTAACAGCAGAACAAGCTTGGAGTGGAGTCTTAGTAACAGCAGAACAAGCTTGGAGTGATTTGTTAGTTCCAGCAGAACCAGCTTGGAGTGGAGTGTTAGTAACAGATGAACAAGCTTGGAGTCTTAGTAACAACAGAACAAGCTTGGAGTGGAGTCTTAGTAACAGCAGAACAAGCTTGGAGTGGAGTCTTAGTAACAGCAGAACAAGCTTGGAGTGGAGTCTTAGTAACAGCAGAACAAGCTTGGAGTGGAGTCTTAGTAACATCAGAACAAGCTTGGAGTGGAGTCTTAGTAACAGCAGAACAAGCTTGGAGTGGAGTCTTAGTAACAGCAGAACAAGCTTGGAGTGGAGTCTTAGTAACAGCAGAACAAGCTTGGAGTGGAGTCTTAGTAACAGCAGAACAAGCTTGGAGTGGAGTCTTAGTAACAGCAGAACAAGCTTGGAGTGGAGTCTTAGTAACAGCAGAACAAGCTTGGAGTGGAGTCTTAGTAACAGCAGAACAAGCTTGGAGTGGAGTCTTAGTAACAGCAGAACAAGCTTGGAGTGGAGTCTTAGTAACAGCAGAACAAGCTTGGAGTGGAGTCTTAGTAACAGCAGAACAAGCTTGGAGTGGAGTCTTAGTAACAGCAGAACAAGCTTGGAGTGGAGTCTTAGTAACAGCAGAACAAGCTTGGAGTGGAGTCTTAGTAACAGCAGAACAAGCTTGGAGTGGAGTGTTAGTAACAGCAGAACAAGCTTGGAGTGGAGTCTTAGTAACAGCAGAACAAGCTTGGAGTGGAGTCTTAGTAACAGCAGAACAAGCTTGGAGTGGAGTCTTAGTAACAGCAGAACAAGCTTGGAGTGGAGTCTTAGTTACAGCAGAACAAGCTTGGAGTGGAGTCTTAGTAACAGATGAACAAGCTTGGAGTCTTAGTAACAGCAGAACAAGCTTGGAGTGGAGTCTTAGTAACAGCAGAACAAGCTTGGAGTGGAGTCTTAGTAACAGCAGAACAAGCTTGGAGTGGAGTCTTAGTAACAGCAGAACAAGCTTGGAGTGGAGTCTTAGTAACAGCAGAACAAGCTTGGAGTGGAGTCTTAGTAACAGCAGAACAAGCTTGGAGTGGAGTCTTAGTAACAGCAGAACAAGCTTGGAGTGGAGTCTTAGTAACAGCAGAACAAGCTTGGAGTGGAGTCTTAGTAACAGCAGAACAAGCTTGGAGTGGAGTGTTAGTAACAGCAGAACAAGCTTGGAGTGGAGTCTTAGTAACAGCAGAACAAGCTTGGAGTGGAGTCTTAGTAACAGCAGAACAAGCTTGGAGTGGAGTCTTAGTAACAGCAGAACAAGCTTGGAGTGGAGTCTTAGTAACAGCAGAACAAGCTTGGAGTGGAGTCTTAGTAACAGCAGAACAAGCTTGGAGTGGAGTCTTAGTAACAGCAGAACAAGCTTGGAGTGGAGTCTTAGTAACAGCAGAACAAGCTTGGAGTGGAGTCTTAGTAACAGCAGAACAAGCTTGGAGTGGAGTCTTAGTAACAGCAGAACAAGCTTGGAGTGGAGTCTTAGTAACAGCAGAACAAGCTTGGAGTGGAGTCTTAGTAACAGCAGAACAAGCTTGGAGTGGAGTCTTAGTAACAGCAGAACAAGCTTGGAGTGGAGTGTTAGTAACAGATGAACAAGCTTGGAGTCTTAGTAACAACAGAACAAGCTTGGAGTGGAGTCTTAGTAACAGCAGAACAAGCTTGGAGTGGAGTCTTAGTAACAGCAGAACAAGCTTGGAGTGGAGTCTTAGTAACAGCAGAACAAGCTTGGAGTGGAGTCTTAGTAACAGCAGAACAAGCTTGGAGTGGAGTCTTAGTAACAGCAGAACAAGCTTGGAGTGGAGTCTTAGTAACAGCAGAACAAGCTTGGAGTGGATTCTTAGTAACAGCAGAACAAGCTTGGAGTGGAGTCTTAGTAACAGCAGAACAAGCTTGGAGTCTTAGTAACAGCAGAACAAGCTTGGAGTGGAGTCTTAGTAACAGCAGAACAAGCTTGGAGTGGAGTCTTAGTAACAGCAGAACAAGCTTGGAGTGGAGTCTTAGTAACAGCAGAACAAGCTTGGAGTGGAGTCTTAGTAACAGCAGAACAAGCTTGGAGTGGAGTCTTAGTAACAGCAGAACAAGCTTGGAGTGGAGTCTTAGTAACAGCAGAACAAGCTTGGAGTGGAGTCTTAGTTACAGCAGAACAAGCTTGGAGTGGAGTCTTAGTAACAGCAGAACAAGCTTGGAGTGGAGTCTTAGTAACAGCAGAACAAGCTTGGAGTGGAGTCTTAGTAACAGCAGAACAAGCTTGGAGTGGAGTCTTAGTAACAGCAGAACAAGCTTGGAGTGGAGTCTTAGTAACAGCAGAACAAGCTTGGAGTGGAGTCTTAGTAACAGCAGAACAAGCTTGGAGTGGAGTCTTAGTAACAGCAGAACAAGCTTGGAGTGGAGTCTTAGTAACAGCAGAACAAGCTTGGAGTGGAGTCTTAGTAACAGCAGAACAAGCTTGGAGTGGAGTCTTAGTAACAGCAGAACAAGCTTGGAGTGGAGTCTTAGTAACAGCAGAACAAGCTTGGAGTGGAGTCTTAGTAACAGCAGAACAAGCTTGGAGTGGAGTCTTAGTAACAGCAGAACAAGCTTGGAGTGGAGTCTTAGTAACAGCAGAACAAGCTTGGAGTGGAGTCTTAGTAACAGCAGAACAAGCTTGGAGTGGAGTCTTAGTAACAGCAGAACAAGCTTGGAGTGGAGTCTTAGTAACAGCAGAACAAGCTTGGAGTGGAGTCTTAGTAACAGCAGAACAAGCTTGGAGTGGAGTCTTAGTAACAGCAGAACAAGCTTGGAGTGGAGTCTTAGTAACAGCAGAACAAGCTTGGAGTGGAGTCTTAGTAACAGCAGAACAAGCTTGGAGTGGAGTCTTAGTAACAGCAGAACAAGCTTGGAGTGGAGTCTTAGTAACAGCAGAACAAGCTTGGAGTGGAGTCTTAGTAACAGCAGAACAAGCTTGGAGTGGAGTCTTAGTAACAGCAGAACAAGCTTGGAGTGGAGTCTTAGTAACAGCAGAACAAGCTTGGAGTGGAGTGTTAGTAACAGCAGAACAAGCTTGGAGTGGAGTCTTAGTAACAGCAGAACAAGCTTGGAGTGGAATCTTAGTAACAGTAGAACAAGCTTGGAGTGGAGTCTTAGTTACAGCAGAACAAGCTTGGAGTGGAGTCTTAGTTACAGCAGAACAAGCTTGGAGTGGAGTCTTAGTAACAGCAGAACAAGCTTGGAGTGGAGTCTTAGTAACAGCAGAACAAGCTTGGAGTGGAGTCTTAGTAACAGCAGAACAAGCTTGGAGTGGAGTCTTAGTAACAGCAGAACAAGCTTGGAGTGGAGTCTTAGTAACAGCAGAACAAGCTTGGAGTGGAGTCTTAGTAACAGCAGAACAAGCTTGGAGTGGAGTCTTAGTAACAGCAGAACAAGCTTGGAGTGATTTGTTAGTTCCAGCAGAACCAGCTTGGAGTGGAGTGTTAGTAACAGATGAACAAGCTTGGAGTCTTAGTAACAACAGAACAAGCTTGGAGTGGAGTCTTAGTAACAGCAGAACAAGCTTGGAGTGGAGTCTTAGTAACAGCAGAACAAGCTTGGAGTGGAGTCTTAGTTACAGCAGAACAAGCTTGGAGTGGAGTCTTAGTTACAGCAGAACAAGCTTGGAGTGGAGTCTTAGTAACAGCAGAACAAGCTTGGAGTGGAGTCTTAGTAACAGCAGAACAAGCTTGGAGTGGAGTCTTAGTAACAGCAGAACAAGCTTGGAGTGGAGTCTTAGTAACAGCAGAACAAGCTTGGAGTGGAGTCTTAGTAACAGCAGAACAAGCTTGGAGTCTTAGTAACAGCAGAACAAGCTTGGAGTGGAGTCTTAGTAACAGCAGAACAAGCTTGGAGTGGAGTCTTAGTAACAGCAGAACAAGCTTGGAGTGGAGTCTTAGTAACAGCAGAACAAGCTTGGAGTGGAGTCTTAGTAACAGCAGAACAAGCTTGGAGTGGAGTCTTAGTAACAGCAGAACAAGCTTGGAGTGGAGTGTTAGTAACAGCAGAACAAGCTTGGAGTGGAGTCTTAGTAACAGCAGAACAAGCTTGGAGTAGAGTCTTAGTAACAGCAGAACAAGCTTGGAGTGGAGTCTTAGTAACAGCAGAACAAGCTTGGAGTGGAGTCTTAGTAACAGCAGAACAAGCTTGGAGTGGAGTCTTAGTAACAGCAGAACAAGCTTGGAGTGGAGTCTTAGTAACAGCAGAACAAGCTTAGAGTAGAGTCTTAGTAACAGCAGAACAAGCTTGGAGTGGAGTCTTAGTAACAGCAGAACAAGCTTGGAGTGGAGTGTTAGTAACAGCAGAACAAGCTTGGAGTGGAGTCTTAGTAACAGCAGAACAAGCTTGGAGTGGATTGTTAGTTCCAGCAGAACAAGCTTGGAGTGGAGTCTTAGTAACAGCTGAACAAGCTTGGAGTCTTAGTAACAACAGAACAAGCTTGGAGTGGAGTCTTAGTAACAGCAGAACTAGCTTGGAGTGGAGTCTTAGTAACAGCAGAACAAGCTTGGAGTGGAGTCTTAGTAACAGCAGAACAAGCTTGGAGTGGAGTCTTAGTAACAGCAGAACAAGCTTGGAGTGGAGTCTTAGTAACAGCAGAACAAGCTTGGAGTGGAGTCTTAGTAACAGCAGAACAAGCTTGGAGTGGAGTCTTAGTAACAGCAGAACAAGCTTGGAGTGGAGTCTTAGTAACAGCAGAACAAGCTTGGAGTGGAGTCTTAGTAACAGCAGAACAAGCTTGGAGTGGAGTCTTAGTAACAGCAGAACAAGCTTGGAGTGGAGTCTTAGTAACAGCAGAACAAGCTTGGAGTGGAGTCTTAGTAACAGCAGAACAAGCTTGGAGTGGAGTCTTAGTAACAGCAGAACAAGCTTGGAGTGGAGTCTTAGTAACAGCAGAACAAGCTTGGAGTGGAGTCTTAGTAACAGCAGAACAAGCTTGGAGTGGAGTCTTAGTAACAGCAGAACAAGCTTGGAGTGGAGTCTTAGTAACAGCAGAACAAGCTTGGAGTGGAGTCTTAGTAACAGCAGAACAAGCTTGGAGTGGAGTCTTAGTAACAGCAGAACAAGCTTGGAGTGGAGTCTTAGTAACAGCAGAACAAGCTTGGAGTGGAGTCTTAGTAACAGCAGAACAAGCTTGGAGTGGAGTGTTAGTAACAGATGAACAAGCTTGGAGTCTTAGTAACAACAGAACAAGCTTGGAGTGGAGTCTTAGTAACAGCAGAACAAGCTTGGAGTGGAGTCTTAGTAACAGCAGAACAAGCTTGGAGTGGAGTGTTAGTAACAGCAGAACAAGCTTAGAGTAGAGTCTTAGTAACAGCAGAACAAGCTTGGAGTGGAGTCTTAGTAACAGCAGAACAAGCTTGGAGTGGAGTCTTAGTAACAGCAGAACAAGCTTGGAGTGGAGTCTTAGTACCAGCAGAACAAGCTTGGAGTGGAGTGTTAGTAACAGCTGAACAAGCTTGGAGTCTTAGTAACAGCAGAACAAGCTTGGAGTGGAGTCTTAGTAACAGCAGAACAAGCTTGGAGTGGAGTCTTAGTAACAGCAGAACAAGCTTGGAGTGGAGTCTTAGTAACAGCAGAACAAGCTTGGAGTGGAGTCTTAGTAACAGCAGAACAAGCTTGGAGTGGAGTCTTAGTAACAGCAGAACAAGCTTGGAGTGGAGTCTTAGTAACAGCAGAACAAGCTTGGAGTGGAGTCTTAGTAACAGCAGAACAAGCTTGGAGTGGAGTCTTAGTAACAGCAGAACAAGCTTGGAGTGGAGTCTTAGTAACAGCAGAACAAGCTTGGAGTGGAGTCTTAGTAACAGCAGAACAAGCTTGGAGTGGAGTCTTAGTAACAGCAGAACAAGCTTGGAGTGGAGTCTTAGTAACAGCAGAACAAGCTTGGAGTGGAGTCTTAGTAACAGCAGAACAAGCTTGGAGTGGAGTGTTAGTAACAGCAGAACAAGCTTGGAGTGGAGTCTTAGTAACAGCAGAACAAGCTTGGAGTGGAGTCTTAGTAACAGCAGAACAAGCTTGGAGTGGAGTCTTAGTAACAGCAGAACAAGCTTGGAGTGGAGTCTTAGTAACAGCAGAACAAGCTTGGAGTGGAGTCTTAGTAACAGCAGAACAAGCTTGGAGTGGAGTCTTAGTAACAGCAGAACAAGCTTGGAGTGGAGTCTTAGTAACAGCAGAACAAGCTTGGAGTGGAGTCTTAGTAACAGCAGAACAAGCTTGGAGTGGAGTCTTAGTAACAGCAGAACAAGCTTGGAGTGGAGTCTTAGTAACAGCAGAACAAGCTTGGAGTGGAGTCTTAGTAACAGCAGAACAAGCTTGGAGTGGAGTCTTAGTAACAGCAGAACAAGCTTGGAGTGGAGTCTTAGTAACAGCAGAACAAGCTTGGAGTGGAGTCTTAGTAACAGCAGAACAAGCTTGGAGTGGAGTCTTAGTAACAGCAGAACAAGCTTGGAGTGGAGTCTTAGTAACAGCAGAACAAGCTTGGAGTGGAGTCTTAGTAACAGCAGAACAAGCTTGGAGTGGAGTCTTAGTAACAGCAGAACAAGCTTGGAGTGGAGTCTTAGTAACAGCAGAACAAGCTTGGAGTGGAGTCTTAGTAACAGCAGAACAAGCTTGGAGTGGAGTCTTAGTAACAGCAGAACAAGCTTGGAGTGGAGTCTTAGTAACAGCAGAACAAGCTTGGAGTGGAGTCTTAGTTACAGCAGAACAAGCTTGGAGTGGAGTGTTAGTAACAGCAGAACAAGCTTGGAGTGGAGTCTTAGTAACAGCAGAACAAGCTTGGAGTGGAGTCTTAGTAACAGCAGAACAAGCTTGGAGTGGAGTCTTAGTAACAGCAGAACAAGCTTGGAGTGGAGTCTTAGTAACAGCAGAACAAGCTTGGAGTGGAGTCTTAGTAACAGCAGAACAAGCTTGGAGTGGAGTCTTAGTAACAGCAGAACAAGCTTGGAGTGGAGTCTTAGTATTCCAGCAGAACAAGCTTGGAGTGGAGTGTTAGTAACAGCTGAACAAGCTTGGAGTCTTAGTAACAACAGAACAAGCTTGGAGTGGAGTCTTAGTAACAGCAGAACAAGCTTGGAGTGGAATCTTAGTAACAGTAGAACAAGCTTGGAGTGGAGTCTTAGTAACAGCAGAACAAGCTTGGAGTGGAGTCTTAGTAACAGCAGAACAAGCTTGGAGTGGAGTGTTAGTAACAGCAGAACAAGCTTGGAGTGGAGTCTTAGTAACAGCAGAACAAGCTTGGAGTGGAGTCTTAGTAACAGCAGAACAAGCTTGGAGTGGAGTCTTAGTAACAGCAGAACAAGCTTGGAGTGGAGTCTTAGTAACAGCAGAACAAGCTTGGAGTGGAGTGTTAGTAACAGCAGAACAAGCTTGGAGTGGAGTCTTAGTAACAGCAGAACAAGCTTGGAGTGGAGTCTTAGTAACAGCAGAACAAGCTTGGAGTGGAGTCTTAGTAACAGCAGAACAAGCTTGGAGTGGAGTCTTAGTAACAGCAGAACAAGCTTGGAGTGGAGTCTTAGTAACAGCAGAACAAGCTTGGAGTGGAGTCTTAGTAACAGCAGAACAAGCTTGGAGTGGAGTCTTAGTAACAGCAGAACAAGCTTGGAGTGGAGTCTTAGTAACAGCAGAACAAGCTTGGAGTGGAGTCTTAGTAACAGCAGAACAAGCTTGGAGTGGAGTCTTAGTAACAGCAGAACAAGCTTGGAGTGGAGTCTTAGTAACAGCAGAACAAGCTTGGAGTGGAGTCTTAGTAACAGCAGAACAAGCTTGGAGTGGAGTCTTAGTAACAGCAGAACAAGCTTGGAGTGGAGTCTTAGTAACAGCAGAACAAGCTTGGAGTGGAGTGTTAGTAACAGCAGAACAAGCTTGGAGTGGAGTCTTAGTAACAGCAGAACAAGCTTGGAGTGGAGTCTTAGTAACAGCAGAACAAGCTTGGAGTGGAGTCTTAGTAACAGCAGAACAAGCTTGGAGTGGAGTCTTAGTAACAGCAGAACAAGCTTGGAGTGGAGTCTTAGTAACAGCAGAACAAGCTTGGAGTGGAGTCTTAGTAACAGCAGAACAAGCTTGGAGTGGAGTCTTAGTAACAGCAGAACAAGCTTGGAGTGGAGTCTTAGTAACAGCAGAACAAGCTTGGAGTGGAGTCTTAGTAACAGCAGAACAAGCTTGGAGTGGAGTCTTAGTAACAGCAGAACAAGCTTGGAGTGGAGTCTTAGTAACAGCAGAACAAGCTTGGAGTGGAGTCTTAGTAACAGCAGAACAAGCTTGGAGTGGAGTGTTAGTAACAGCAGAACAAGCTTAGAGTAGAGTCTTAGTAACAGCAGAACAAGCTTGGAGTGGAGTCTTAGTAACAGCAGAACAAGCTTGGAGTGGAGTCTTAGTAACAGCAGAACAAGCTTGGAGTGGAGTCTTAGTAACAGCAGAACAAGCTTGGAGTGGAGTCTTAGTAACAGCAGAACAAGCTTGGAGTGGAGTCTTAGTAACAGCAGAACAAGCTTGGAGTGATTTGTTAGTTCCAGCAGAACCAGCTTGGAGTGGAGTGTTAGTAACAGATGAACAAGCTTGGAGTCTTAGTAACAACAGAACAAGCTTGGAGTGGAGTCTTAGTAACAGCAGAACAAGCTTGGAGTGGAATCTTAGTAACAGTAGAACAAGCTTGGAGTGGAGTCTTAGTTACAGCAGAACAAGCTTGGAGTGGAGTCTTAGTTACAGCAGAACAAGCTTGGAGTGGAGTCTTAGTAACAGCAGAACAAGCTTGGAGTGGAGTCTTAGTAACAGCAGAACAAGCTTGGAGTGGAGTCTTAGTAACAGCAGAACAACTTGGAGTGGAGTCTTAGTAACAGCAGAACAAGCTTGGAGTGGAGTCTTAGTAACAGCAGAACAAGCTTGGAGTGGAGTCTTAGTAACAGCAGAACAAGCTTGGAGTGGAGTCTTAGTAACAGCAGAACAAGCTTGGAGTGGAGTCTTAGTTACAGCAGAACTAGCTTGGAGTGGAGTCTTAGTAACAGCAGAACAAGCTTGGAGTGGAGTCTTAGTAACAGCAGAACAAGCTTGGAGTGGAGTCTTAGTAACAGCAGAACAAGCTTGGAGTGGAGTCTTAGTAACAGCAGAACAAGCTTGGAGTGGAGTGTTAGTAACAGCAGAACAAGCTTGGAGTAGAGTCTTAGTAACAGCAGAACAAGCTTGGAGTGGAGTCTTAGTAACAGCAGAACAAGCTTGGAGTGGAGTCTTAGTAACAGCAGAACAAGCTTGGAGTGGAGTCTTAGTAACAGCAGAACAAGCTTGGAGTGGAGTCTTAGTAACAGCAGAACAAGCTTAGAGTGGAGTGTTAGTAACAGCAGAACAAGCTTGGAGTGGAGTCTTAGTAACAGCAGAACAAGCTTGGAGTGGAGTGTTAGTAACAGCAGAACAAGCTTGGAGTGGAGTCTTAGTAACAGCAGAACAAGCTTGGAGTGGATTGTTAGTAACAGCAGAACCAGCTTGGAGTGGAGTGTTAGTAACAGATGAACAAGCTTGAGTGGAGTCTTAGTAACAACAGAACAAGCTTGGAGTGGAGTCTTAGTAACAGCAGAACAAGCTTGGAGTGGAGTCTTAGTAACAGCAGAACAAGCTTGGAGTGGAGTCTTAGTAACAGCAGAACAAGCTTGGAGTGGAGTCTTAGTAACAGCAGAACAAGCTTGGAGTGGAGTCTTAGTAACAGCAGAACAAGCTTGGAGTGGAGTCTTAGTAACAGCAGAACAAGCTTGGAGTGGAGTCTTAGTAACAGCAGAACAAGCTTGGAGTGGAGTCTTAGTAACAGCAGAACAAGCTTGGAGTGGAGTCTTAGTAACAGCAGAACAAGCTTGGAGTGGAGTCTTAGTAACAGCAGAACAAGCTTGGAGTGGAGTCTTAGTAACAGCAGAACAAGCTTGGAGTGGAGTCTTAGTAACAGCAGAACAAGCTTGGAGTGGAGTCTTAGTAACAGCAGAACAAGCTTGGAGTGGATTTGTTAGTTCCAGCAGAACCAGCTTGGAGTGGAGTGTTAGTAACAGATGAACAAGCTTGGAGTCTTAGTAACAACAGAACAAGCTTGGAGTGGAGTCTTAGTAACAGCAGAACAAGCTTGGAGTGGAGTCTTAGTAACAGCAGAACAAGCTTGGAGTGGAGTCTTAGTAACAGCAGAACAAGCTTGGAGTGGAGTCTTAGTAACAGCAGAACAAGCTTGGAGTGGAGTCTTAGTAACAGCAGAACAAGCTTGGAGTAGAGTCTTAGTAACAGCAGAACAAGCTTGGAGTGGAGTCTTAGTAACAGCAGAACAAGCTTGGAGTGGAGTCTTAGTAACAGCAGAACAAGCTTGGAGTGGAGTCTTAGTAACAGCAGAACAAGCTTGGAGTGGAGTCTTAGTAACAGCAGAACAAGCTTGGAGTGGAGTCTTAGTAACAGCAGAACAAGCTTGGAGTGGAGTCTTAGTAACAGCAGAACTAGCTTGGAGTGGAGTCTTAGTAACAGCAGAACAAGCTTGGAGTGGAGTCTTAGTAACAGCAGAACAAGCTTGGAGTGGAGTGTTAGTAACAGCAGAACAAGCTTGGAGTGGAGTCTTAGTAACAGCAGAACAAGCTTGGAGTGGAGTCTTAGTAACAGCAGAACAAGCTTGGAGTGGAGTCTTAGTAACAGCAGAACAAGCTTGGAGTGGAGTCTTAGTAACAGCAGAACAAGCTTGGAGTGGAGTCTTAGTAACAGCAGAACAAGCTTGGAGTGGAGTCTTAGTAACAGCAGAACAAGCTTGGAGTGGAGTCTTAGTAACAGCAGAACAAGCTTGGAGTGGAGTCTTAGTAACAGCAGAACAAGCTTGGAGTGGAGTCTTAGTAACAGCAGAACAAGCTTGGAGTGGAGTCTTAGTAACAGCAGAACAAGCTTGGAGTGGAGTCTTAGTAACAGCAGAACAAGCTTGGAGTGGAGTCTTAGTAACAGCAGAACAAGCTTGGAGTGGAGTCTTAGTAACAGCAGAACAAGCTTGGAGTGGAGTCTTAGTAACAGCAGAACAAGCTTGAGTGGAGTCTTAGTAACAGCAGAACAAGCTTGGAGTGGAGTCTTAGTAACAGCAGAACAAGCTTGGAGTGGAGTCTTAGTAACAGCAGAACAAGCTTGGAGTGGAGTCTTAGTAACAGCAGAACAAGCTTGGAGTGGAGTCTTAGTAACAGCAGAACAAGCTTGGAGTGGAGTCTTAGTAACAGCAGAACAAGCTTGGAGTGGAGTCTTAGTAACAGCAGAACAAGCTTGGAGTGGAGTCTTAGTAACAGCAGAACAAGCTTGGAGTGGAGTCTTAGTAACAGCAGAACAAGCTTAGAGTAGAGTCTTAGTAACAGCAGAACAAGCTTGGAGTGGAGTCTTAGTAACAGCAGAACAAGCTTGGAGTGGAGTCTTAGTAACAGCAGAACAAGCTTGGAGTGGAGTCTTAGTAACAGCAGAACAAGCTTGGAGTGGAGTCTTAGTAACAGCAGAACAAGCTTGGAGTGGAGTCTTAGTAACAGCAGAACAAGCTTGGAGTGGATTGTTAGTACCAGCAGAACCAGCTTGGAGTGGAGTGTTAGTAACAGATGAACAAGCTTGGAGTCTTAGTAACAACAGAACAAGCTTGGAGTGGAGTCTTAGTAACAGCAGAACAAGCTTGGAGTGGAGTCTTAGTAACAGCAGAACAAGCTTGGAGTGGAGTCTTAGTAACAGCAGAACAAGCTTGGAGTGGAGTCTTAGTAACAGCAGAACAAGCTTGGAGTGGAGTGTTAGTAACAGCAGAACAAGCTTGGAGTGGAGTCTTAGTAACAGCAGAACAAGCTTGGAGTGGAGTCTTAGTAACAGCAGAACAAGCTTGGAGTGGAGTCTTAGTAACAGCAGAACAAGCTTGGAGTGGAGTCTTAGTAACAGCAGAACAAGCTTGGAGTGGAGTGTTAGTAACAGCAGAACAAGCTTGGAGTGGAGTCTTAGTAACAGCAGAACAAGCTTGGAGTGGAGTCTTAGTAACAGCAGAACTAGCTTGGAGTGGAGTCTTAGTAACAGCAGAACAAGCTTGGAGTGGAGTCTTAGTAACAGCAGAACAAGCTTGGAGTGGAGTGTTAGTAACAGCAGAACAAGCTTGGAGTGGAGTCTTAGTAACAGCAGAACAAGCTTGGAGTGGAGTCTTAGTAACAGCAGAACAAGCTTGGAGTAGAGTCTTAGTAACAGCAGAACAAGCTTGGAGTGGAGTCTTAGTAACAGCAGAACAACTTGGAGTGGAGTCTTAGTAACAGCAGAACAAGCTTGGAGTGGAGTCTTAGTAACAGCAGAACAAGCTTGGAGTGGAGTCTTAGTAACAGCAGAACAAGCTTAGAGTGGAGTGTTAGTAACAGCAGAACAAGCTTGGAGTGGAGTCTTAGTAACAGCAGAACAAGCTTGGAGTGGAGTGTTAGTAACAGCAGAACAAGCTTGGAGTGGAGTCTTAGTAACAGCAGAACAAGCTTGGAGTGGATTGTTAATTCCAGCAGAACCAGCTTGGAGTGGAGTGTTAGTAACAGATGAACAAGCTTGGAGTCTTAGTAACAACAGAACAAGCTTGGAGTGGAGTCTTAGTAACAGCAGAACTAGCTTGGAGTGGAGTCTTAGTAACAGCAGAACAAGCTTGGAGTGGAGTCTTAGTAACAGCAGAACAAGCTTGGAGTGGAGTCTTAGTAACAGCAGAACAAGCTTGGAGTGGAGTCTTAGTAACAGCAGAACAAGCTTGGAGTGGAGTCTTAGTAACAGCAGAACAAGCTTGGAGTGGAGTCTTAGTAACAGCAGAACAAGCTTGGAGTGATTTGTTAGTTCCAGCAGAACCAGCTTGGAGTGGAGTGTTAGTAACAGATGAACAAGCTTGGAGTCTTAGTAACAACAGAACAAGCTTGGAGTGGAGTCTTAGTAACAGCAGAACAAGCTTGAAGTGGAGTGTTAGTAACATCAGAACAAGCTTGGAGTGGAGTCTTAGTAACAGCAGAACAAGCTTGGAGTGGAGTGTTAGTAACATCAGAACAAGCTTGGAGTGGAGTGTTAGTAACAGCAGAACAAGCTTAGAGTATAGTCTTAGTAACAGCAGAACAAGCTTGGAGTGGAGTCTTAGTAACAGCAGAACAAGCTTGGAGTGGAATCTTAGTAACAGTAGAACAAGCTTGGAGTGGAGTCTTAGTTACAGCAGAACAAGCTTGGAGTGGAGTCTTAGTTACAGCAGAACTAGCTTGGAGTGGAGTCTTAGTAACAGCAGAACAAGCTTGGAGTGGAGTCTTAGTAACAGCAGAACAAGCTTGGAGTGGAGTGTTAGTAACAGCAGAACAAGCTTGGAGTGGAGTGTTAGTAACAGCAGAACAAGCTTGGAGTGGAGTGTTAGTAACAGCAGAACAAGCTTAGAGTAGAGTCTTAGTAACAGCAGAACAAGCTTGGAGTGGAGTCTTAGTAACAGCAGAACAAGCTTGGAGTGGAGTCTTAGTAACAGCAGAACAAGCTTGGAGTGGAGTCTTAGTAACAGCAGAACAAGCTTGGAGTGGAGTCTTAGTAACAGCAGAACAAGCCTTGAGTGGAGTGTTAGTAACAGCAGAACAAGCTTGGAGTGGAGTCTTAGTAACAGCAGAACAAGCTTGGAGTGGAGTGTTAGTAACAGCAGAACAAGCTTGGAGTGGAGTCTTAGTAACAGCAGAACAAGCTTGGAGTGGATTGTTAGTTCCAGCAGAACAAGCTTGGAGTGGAGTGTTAGTAACAGATGAACAAGCTTGGAGTCTTAGTAACAACAGAACAAGCTTGGAGTGGAGTCTTAGTAACAGCAGAACTAGCTTGGAGTGGAGTCTTAGTAACAGCAGAACAAGCTTGGAGTGGAGTCTTAGTAACAGCAGAACAAGCTTGGAGTGGAGTCTTAGTAACAGCAGAACAAGCTTGGAGTGGAGTCTTAGTAACAGCAGAACAAGCTTGGAGTGGAGTCTTAGTAACAGCAGAACAAGCTTGGAGTGGAGTGTTAGTAACAGCAGAACAAGCTTTGAGTGGAGTCTTAGTAACAGCAGAACAAGCTTGGAGTGGAGTCTTAGTAACAGCAGAACAAGCTTGGAGTGGAGTCTTAGTAACAGCAGAACAAGCTTGGAGTGGAGTCTTAGTAACAGCAGAACTAGCTTGGAGTGGAGTCTTAGTAACAGCAGAACAAGCTTGGAGTGGAGTCTTAGTAACAGCAGAACAAGCTTGGAGTGGAGTCTTAGTAACAGCAGAACAAGCTTGGAGTGGAGTTTTAGTAACAGCAGAACAAGCTTGGAGTAGAGTCTTAGTAACAGCAGAACAAGCCTGGAGTAGAGTCTTAGTAACAGCAGAACAAGCTTGGAGTGGAGTCTTAGTAACAGCAGAACAAGCTTGGAGTGGAGTCTTAGTAACAGCAGAACAAGCTTGGAGTGGAGTCTTAGTAACAGCAGAACAAGCTTGGAGTGGAGTCTTAGTAACAGCAGAACAAGCTTGGAGTGGAGTCTTAGTAACAGCAGAACAAGCTTGGAGTGGAGTCTTAGTAACAGCAGAACAAGCTTGGAGTGGAGTCTTAGTAACAGCAGAACAAGCTTGGAGTGGAGTCTTAGTAACAGCAGAACAAGCTTGGAGTGGAGTCTTAGTAACAGCAGAACAAGCTTGGAGTGGAGTCTTAGTAACAGCAGAACAAGCTTGGAGTGGAGTCTTAGTAACAGCAGAACAAGCTTGGAGTGGAGTCTTAGTAACAGCAGAACAAGCTTGGAGTGGAGTCTTAGTAACAGCAGAACAAGCTTGGAGTGGAGTCTTAGTAACAGCAGAACAAGCTTGGAGTGGAGTCTTAGTAACAGCAGAACAAGCTTGGAGTGGAGTCTTAGTAACAGCAGAACAAGCTTGGAGTGGAGTCTTAGTAACAGCAGAACAAGCTTGGAGTGGAGTGTTAGTAACAGCAGAACAAGCTTGGAGTGGAGTCTTAGTAACAGCAGAACAAGCTTGGAGTGGAGTCTTAGTAACAGCAGAACAAGCTTGGAGTGGAGTCTTAGTAACAGCAGAACAAGCTTGGAGTGGAGTCTTAGTAACAGCAGAACAAGCTTGGAGTGGAGTCTTAGTAACAGCAGAACAAGCTTGGAGTGGAGTCTTAGTAACAGCAGAACAAGCTTGGAGTGGAGTCTTAGTAACAGCAGAACAAGCTTGGAGTGGAGTCTTAGTAACAGCAGAACAAGCTTGGAGTGGAGTCTTAGTAACAGCAGAACAAGCTTGGAGTGGAGTGTTAGTAACAGCAGAACAAGGATTGGAGTCTTAGTAACAGCAGAACAAGCTTGGAGTGGATTGTTAGTTCCAGCAGAACAAGCTTGGAGTGGAGTGTTAGTAACAGATGAACAAGCTTGGAGTCTTAGTAACAGCAGAACAAGCTTGGAGTGTAGTGTTAGTAACAGCAGAACAAGCTTGGAGTGGAGTGTTAGTAACAGCAGAACAAGCTTGGAGTGGAGTCTTAGTAACAGCAGAACAAGCCTGGAGTAGAGTCTTAGTAACAGCAGAACAAGCTTGGAGTGGAGTCTTAGTAACAGCAGAACAAGCTTGGAGTGGAGTCTTAGTAACAGCAGAACAAGCTTGGAGTGGAGTCTTAGTAACAGCAGAACAAGCTTGGAGTGGAGTCTTAGTAACAGCAGAACTAGCTTGGAGTGGAGTCTTAGTAACAGCAGAACAAGCTTGGAGTGGAGTCTTAGTAACAGCAGAACAAGCTTGGAGTGGAGTGTTAGTAACAGCAGAACAAGCTTGGAGTGGAGTGTTAGTAACAGCAGAACAAGCTTAGAGTAGAGTCTTAGTAACAGCAGAACAAGCTTGGAGTGGAGTCTTAGTAACAGCAGAACAAGCTTGGAGTGGAGTCTTAGTAACAGCAGAACAAGCTTGGAGTGGAGTCTTAGTAACAGCAGAACAAGCTTGGAGTGGAGTCTTAGTAACAGCAGAACAAGCTTAGAGTGGAGTGTTAGTAACAGCAGAACAAGCTTGGAGTGGAGTCTTAGTAACAGCAGAACAAGCTTGGAGTGGAGTCTTAGTAACAGCAGAACAAGCTTGGAGTGGAGTCTTAGTAACAGCAGAACAAGCTTGGAGTGGATTGTTAATTCCAGCAGAACCAGCTTGGAGTGGAGTGTTAGTAACAGATGAACAAGCTTGGAGTCTTAGTAACAACAGAACAAGCTTGGAGTGGAGTCTTAGTAACAGCAGAACTAGCTTGGAGTGGAGTCTTAGTAACAGCAGAACAAGCTTGGAGTGGAGTCTTAGTAACAGCAGAACAAGCTTGGAGTGGAGTGTTAGTAACAGCAGAACAAGCTTGGAGTGGAGTCTTAGTAACAGCAGAACAAGCTTGGAGTGGAGTCTTAGTAACAGCAGAACAAGCTTGGAGTGGAGTCTTAGTAACAGCAGAACAAGCTTGGAGTGATTTGTTAGTTCCAGCAGAACCAGCTTGGAGTGGAGTGTTAGTAACAGATGAACAAGCTTGGAGTCTTAGTAACAACAGAACAAGCTTGGAGTGGAGTCTTAGTAACAGCAGAACAAGCTTGGAGTGGAGTGTTAGTAACATCAGAACAAGCTTGGAGTGGAGTCTTAGTAACAGCAGAACAAGCTTGGAGTGGAGTCTTAGTAACAGCAGAACAAGCTTGGAGTGGAGTCTTAGTAACAGCAGAACAAGCTTGGAGTGGAGTGTTAGTAACAGCAGAACAAGCTTGGAGTGGAGTCTTAGTAACAGCAGAACAAGCTTGGAGTGGAGTCTTAGTAACAGCAGAACAAGCTTGGAGTGGAGTCTTAGTAACAGCAGAACAAGCTTGGAGTGGAGTCTTAGTAACAGCAGAACAAGCTTGGAGTGGAGTCTTAGTAACAGCAGAACAAGCTTGGAGTGGAGTCTTAGTAACAGCAGAACAAGCTTGGAGTGGAGTCTTAGTAACAGCAGAACAAGCTTGGAGTGGAGTCTTAGTAACAGCAGAACAAGCTTGGAGTGGAGTCTTAGTAACAGCAGAACAAGCTTGGAGTGGAGTCTTAGTAACAGCAGAACAAGCTTGGAGTGGAGTCTTAGTAACAGCAGAACAAGCTTGGAGTGGAGTCTTAGTAACAGCAGAACAAGCTTGGAGTGGAGTCTTAGTAACAGCAGAACAAGCTTGGAGTGGAGTCTTAGTAACAGCAGAACAAGCTTGGAGTGGAGTCTTAGTAACAGCAGAACAAGCTTGGAGTGGAGTCTTAGTAACAGCAGAACAAGCTTGGAGTGGAGTCTTAGTAACAGCAGAACAAGCTTGGAGTGGAGTGTTAGTAACAGCAGAACAAGCTTGGAGTGGAGTCTTAGTAACAGCAGAACAAGCTTGGAGTGGAGTGTTAGTAACAGCAGAACAAGCTTGGAGTGGAGTCTTAGTAACAGCAGAACAAGCTTGGAGTGGAGTCTTAGTAACAGCAGAACAAGCTTGGAGTGGAGTCTTAGTAACAGCAGAACAAGCTTGGAGTGGAGTCTTAGTAACAGCAGAACAAGCTTGGAGTGGAGTCTTAGTAACAGCAGAACAAGCTTGGAGTGGAGTCTTAGTAACAGCAGAACAAGCTTGGAGTGGAGTCTTAGTAACAGCAGAACAAGCTTGGAGTGGAGTCTTAGTAACAGCAGAACAAGCTTGGAGTGGAGTCTTAGTAACAGCAGAACAAGCTTGGAGTGGAGTCTTAGTAACAGCAGAACAAGCTTGGAGTGGAGTCTTAGTAACAGCAGAACAAGCTTGGAGTGGAGTCTTAGTAACAGCAGAACAAGCTTGGAGTGGAGTCTTAGTAACAGCAGAACAAGCTTGGAGTGGAGTCTTAGTAACAGCAGAACAAGCTTGGAGTGGAGTCTTAGTAACAGCAGAACAAGCTTGGAGTGGAGTCTTAGTAACAGCAGAACAAGCTTGGAGTGGAGTCTTAGTAACAGCAGAACAAGCTTGGAGTGGAGTCTTAGTAACAGCAGAACAAGCTTGGAGTGGAGTCTTAGTAACAGCAGAACAAGCTTGGAGTGGATTTGTTAGTACCAGCAGAACAAGCTTGGAGTGGAGTGTTAGTAACAGCTGAACAAGCTTGGAGTTCTTAGTAACAACAGAACAAGCTTGGAGTGGAGTCTTAGTAACAGCAGAACAAGCTTGGAGTGGAGTCTTAGTAACAGCAGAACAAGCTTGGAGTGGAGTCTTAGTAACAGCAGAACAAGCTTGGAGTGGAGTCTTAGTAACAGCAGAACAAGCTTGGAGTGGAGTCTTAGTAACAGCAGAACAAGCTTGGAGTGGAGTCTTAGTAACAGCAGAACAAGCTTGGAGTGGAGTCTTAGTAACAGCAGAACAAGCTTGGAGTGGAGTCTTAGTAACAGCAGAACAAGCTTGGAGTGGAGTCTTAGTAACAGCAGAACAAGCTTGGAGTGGAGTCTTAGTAACAGCAGAACAAGCTTGGAGTGGAGTCTTAGTAACAGCAGAACAAGCTTGGAGTGGAGTCTTAGTAACAGCAGAACAAGCTTGGAGTGGAGTCTTAGTAACAGCAGAACAAGCTTGGAGTGGAGTCTTAGTAACAGCAGAACAAGCTTGGAGTGGAGTCTTAGTAACAGCAGAACAAGCTTGGAGTGGAGTCTTAGTAACAGCAGAACAAGCTTGGAGTGGAGTCTTAGTAACAGCAGAACAAGCTTGGAGTGGAGTCTTAGTAACAGCAGAACAAGCTTGGAGTGGAGTCTTAGTAACAGCAGAACAAGCTTGGAGTGGAGTCTTAGTAACAGCAGAACAAGCTTGGAGTGGAGTCTTAGTAACAGCAGAACAAGCTTGGAGTGGAGTCTTAGTAACAGCAGAACAAGCTTGGAGTGGAGTCTTAGTAACAGCAGAACAAGCTTGGAGTGGAGTCTTAGTAACAGCAGAACAAGCTTGGAGTGGAGTCTTAGTAACAGCAGAACAAGCTTGGAGTGGAGTCTTAGTAACAGCAGAACAAGCTTGGAGTGGATTGTTAGTAACAGCAGAACAAGCTTGGAGTGGAGTGTTAGTAACAGATGAACAAGCTTGGAGTCTTAGTAACAACAGAACAAGCTTGGAGTGGAGTCTTAGTAACAGCAGAACTAGCTTGGAGTGGAGTCTTAGTAACAGCAGAACAAGCTTGGAGTGGAGTCTTAGTAACAGCAGAACAAGCTTGGAGTGGAGTCTTAGTAACAGCAGAACAAGCTTGGAGTGGAGTCTTAGTAACAGCAGAACAAGCTTGGAGTGGAGTCTTAGTAACAGCAGAACAAGCTTGGAGTGGAGTCTTAGTAACAGCAGAACAAGCTTGGAGTGGAGTCTTAGTAACAGCAGAACAAGCTTGGAGTGGAGTCTTAGTAACAGCAGAACAAGCTTGGAGTGGAGTCTTAGTAACAGCAGAACAAGCTTGGAGTGGAGTCTTAGTAACAGCAGAACAAGCTTGGAGTGGAGTGTTAGTAACAGCAGAACAAGCTTGGAGTGGAGTCTTAGTAACAGCAGAACAAGCTTGGAGTGATTTGTTAGTAACAGCAGAACAAGCTTGGAGTGGAGTCTTAGTAACAGCTGAACAAGCTTGGAGTTCTTAGTAACAACAGAACAAGCTTGGAGTGGAGTCTTAGTAACAGCAGAACAAGCTTGGAGTGGAGTCTTAGTAACAGCAGAACAAGCTTGGAGTGGAGTCTTAGTAACAGCAGAACAAGCTTGGAGTGGAGTCTTAGTTACAGCAGAACAAGCTTGGAGTGGAGTCTTAGTAACAGCAGAACAAGCTTGGAGTGGAGTCTTAGTAACAGCAGAACAAGCTTGGAGTGGAGTCTTAGTAACAGCAGAACAAGCTTGGAGTGGAGTCTTAGTAACAGCAGAACAAGCTTGGAGTGGAGTCTTAGTAACAGCAGAACAAGCTTGGAGTGGAGTCTTAGTAACAGCAGAACAAGCTTGGAGTGGAGTCTTAGTAACAGCAGAACAAGCTTGGAGTGGAGTCTTAGTAACAGCAGAACAAGCTTGGAGTGGAGTCTTAGTAACAGCAGAACAAGCTTGGAGTGGAGTCTTAGTAACAGCAGAACAAGCTTGGAGTGGAGTCTTAGTAACAGCAGAACAAGCTTGGAGTGGAGTCTTAGTAACAGCAGAACAAGCTTGGAGTGGAGTCTTAGTAACAGCAGAACAAGCTTGGAGTGGAGTCTTAGTAACAGCAGAACAAGCTTGGAGTGGAGTCTTAGTAACAGCAGAACAAGCTTGGAGTGGAGTCTTAGTAACAGCAGAACAAGCTTGGAGTGGAGTCTTAGTAACAGCAGAACAAGCTTGGAGTGGAGTCTTAGTAACAGCAGAACAAGCTTGGAGTGGAGTCTTAGTAACAGCAGAACAAGCTTGGAGTGGAGTGTTAGTAACAGCAGAACAAGCTTGGAGTGGAGTCTTAGTAACAGCAGAACAAGCTTGGAGTGGAGTCTTAGTAACAGCAGAACAAGCTTGGAGTGGAGTCTTAGTAACAGCAGAACAAGCTTGGAGTGGAGTCTTAGTAACAGCAGAACAAGCTTGGAGTGGAGTCTTAGTAACAGCAGAACAAGCTTGGAGTGGAGTGTTAGTAACAGCAGAACAAGCTTGGAGTGGAGTCTTAGTAACAGCAGAACAAGCTTGGAGTGGAGTCTTAGTAACAGCAGAACAAGCTTGGAGTGGAGTGTTAGTAACAGCAGAACAAGCTTGGAGTGGAGTCTTAGTAACAGCAGAACAAGCTTGGAGTGGAGTCTTAGTAACAGCAGAACAAGCTTGGAGTGGAGTCTTAGTTACAGCAGAACATGCTTGGAGTCTTAGTAACAGCAGAACAAGCTTGGAGTAGAGTGTTAGTAACAACAGAACAAGCTTGGAGTGGAGTCTTAGTAACAGCAGAACAAGCTTGGAGTGGGGTGTTAGTAACAGCAGAACACGCTTGGAGTGGAGTCTTAGTAACAGCAGAACAAGCTTGGAGTGGAGTCTTAGTAACAGCAGAACAAGCTTGGAGTGGAGTCTTAGTAACAGCAGAACAAGCTTGGAGTGGAGTCTTAGTAACAGCAGAACAAGCTTGGAGTGGAGTCTTAGTAACAGCAGAACAAGCTTGGAGTGGAGTGTTAGTAACAGATGAACAAGCTTGGAGTCTTAGTAACAACAGAACAAGCTTGGAGTGGAGTCTTAGTAACAGCAGAACAAGCTTGGAGTGGAGTCTTAGTAACAGCAGAACAAGCTTGGAGTGGAGTCTTAGTAACAGCAGAACAAGCTTGGAGTGGAGTCTTAGTTACAGCAGAACATGCTTGGAGTCTTAGTAACAGCAGAACAAGCTTGGAGTAGAGTGTTAGTAACAGCAGAACAAGCTTGGAGTGGAGTCTTAGTAACAGCAGAACAAGCTTGGAGTGGAGTCTTAGTAACAGCAGAACAAGCTTGGAGTGGAGTCTTAGTAACAGCAGAACAAGCTTGGAGTGGAGTCTTAGTAACAGCAGAACAAGCTTGGAGTGGAGTCTTAGTAACAGCAGAACAAGCTTGGAGTGGAGTCTTAGTAACAGCAGAACAAGCTTGGAGTGGAGTCTTAGTAACAGCAGAACAAGCTTGGAGTGGAGTCTTAGTAACAGCAGAACAAGCTTGGAGTGGAGTCTTAGTAACAGCAGAACAAGCTTGGAGTGGAGTCTTAGTAACAGCAGAACAAGCTTGGAGTGGAGTCTTAGTAACAGCAGAACAAGCTTGGAGTGGAGTCTTAGTAACAGCAGAACAAGCTTGGAGTGGAGTCTTAGTAACAGCAGAACAACTTGGAGTGGAGTCTTAGTAACAGCAGAACAAGCTTGGAGTGGAGTCTTAGTAACAGCAGAACAAGCTTGGAGTGGAGTCTTAGTAACAGCAGAACAAGCTTAGAGTGGAGTGTTAGTAACAGCAGAACAAGCTTGGAGTGGAGTCTTAGTAACAGCAGAACAAGCTTGGAGTGGAGTCTTAGTAACAGCAGAACAAGCTTGGAGTGGAGTCTTAGTAACAGCAGAACAAGCTTGGAGTGGATTGTTAATTCCAGCAGAACCAGCTTGGAGTGGAGTGTTAGTAACAGATGAACAAGCTTGGAGTCTTAGTAACAACAGAACAAGCTTGGAGTGGAGTCTTAGTAACAGCAGAACTAGCTTGGAGTGGAGTCTTAGTAACAGCAGAACAAGCTTGGAGTGGAGTCTTAGTAACAGCAGAACAAGCTTGGAGTGGAGTCTTAGTAACAGCAGAACAAGCTTGGAGTGGAGTCTTAGTAACAGCAGAACAAGCTTGGAGTGGAGTCTTAGTAACAGCAGAACAAGCTTGGAGTGGAGTCTTAGTAACAGCAGAACAAGCTTGGAGTGATTTGTTAGTTCCAGCAGAACCAGCTTGGAGTGGAGTGTTAGTAACAGCTGAACAAGCTTGGAGTGGAGTCTTAGTAACAGCAGAACAAGCTTGGAGTGGAGTCTTAGTAACAGCAGAACAAGCTTGGAGTGGAGTCTTAGTAACATCAGAACAAGCTTGGAGTGGAGTCTTAGTAACAGCAGAACAAGCTTGGAGTGGAGTGTTAGTAACATCAGAACAAGCTTGGAGTGGAGTGTTAGTAACAGCAGAACAAGCTTAGAGTATAGTCTTAGTAACAGCAGAACAAGCTTGGAGTGGAGTCTTAGTAACAGCAGAACAAGCTTGGAGTGGAGTCTTAGTAACAGCAGAACAAGCTTGGAGTGGAGTCTTAGTTACAGCAGAACAAGCTTGGAGTGGAGTCTTAGTTACAGCAGAACTAGCTTGGAGTGGAGTCTTAGTAACAGCAGAACAAGCTTGGAGTGGAGTCTTAGTAACAGCAGAACAAGCTTGGAGTGGAGTCTTAGTAACAGCAGAACAAGCTTGGAGTGGAGTCTTAGTAACAGCAGAACAAGCTTGGAGTGGAGTCTTAGTAACAGCAGAACAAGCTTAGAGTAGAGTCTTAGTAACAGCAGAACAAGCTTGGAGTGGAGTCTTAGTAACAGCAGAACAAGCTTGGAGTGGAGTCTTAGTAACAGCAGAACAAGCTTGGAGTGGAGTCTTTGTAACAGCAGAACAAGCTTGGAGTGGAGTCTTAGTAACAGCAGAACAAGCTTAGAGTGGAGTGTTAGTAACAGCAGAACAAGCTTGGAGTGGAGTCTTAGTAACAGCAGAACAAGCTTGGAGTGGAGTGTTAGTAACAGCAGAACAAGCTTGGAGTGGAGTCTTAGTAACAGCAGAACAAGCTTGGAGTGGATTGTTAGTTCCAGCAGAACAAGCTTGGAGTGGAGTGTTAGTAACAGATGAACAAGCTTGGAGTCTTAGTAACAACAGAACAAGCTTGGAGTGGAGTCTTAGTAACAGCAGAACTAGCTTGGAGTGGAGTCTTAGTAACAGCAGAACAAGCTTGGAGTGGAGTCTTAGTAACAGCAGAACAAGCTTGGAGTGGAGTCTTAGTAACAGCAGAACAAGCTTGGAGTGGAGTCTTAGTAACAGCAGAACAAGCTTGGAGTGGAGTCTTAGTAACAGCAGAACAAGCTTGGAGTGGAGTCTTAGTAACAGCAGAACAAGCTTGGAGTGGAGTCTTAGTAACAGCAGAACAAGCTTGGAGTGGAGTGTTAGTAACAGCAGAACAAGCTTGGAGTGGAGTCTTAGTAACAGCAGAACAAGCTTGGAGTGGAGTCTTAGTAACAGCAGAACAAGCTTGGAGTGGAGTCTTAGTAACAGCAGAACAAGCTTGGAGTGGAGTCTTAGTAACAGCAGAACAAGCTTGGAGTGGAGTCTTAGTAACAGCAGAACAAGCTTGGAGTGGAGTCTTAGTAACAGCAGAACAAGCTTGGAGTGGAGTCTTAGTAACAGCAGAACAAGCTTGGAGTGGAGTCTTAGTAACAGCAGAACAAGCTTGGAGTGGAGTCTTAGTAACAGCAGAACAAGCTTGGAGTGGAGTGTTAGTAACAGCAGAACAAGCTTGGAGTGGAGTCTTAGTAACAGCAGAACAAGCTTGGAGTGGAGTCTTAGTAACAGCAGAACAAGCTTGGAGTGGAGTCTTAGTAACAGCAGAACAAGCTTGGAGTGGAGTCTTAGTAACAGCAGAACAAGCTTGGAGTGGAGTCTTAGTAACAGCAGAACAAGCTTGGAGTGGAGTCTTAGTAACAGCAGAACAAGCTTGGAGTGGAGTCTTAGTAACAGCAGAACAAGCTTGGAGTGGAGTCTTAGTAACAGCAGAACAAGCTTGGAGTGGAGTCTTAGTAACAGCAGAACAAGCTTGGAGTGGAGTCTTAGTAACAGCAGAACAAGCTTGGAGTGGAGTCTTAGTAACAGCAGAACAAGCTTGGAGTGGAGTCTTAGTAACAGCAGAACAAGCTTGGAGTGGAGTCTTAGTAACAGCAGAACAAGCTTGGAGTGGAGTCTTAGTAACAGCAGAACAAGCTTGGAGTGGAGTCTTAGTAACAGCAGAACAAGCTTGGAGTGGAGTCTTAGTAACAGCAGAACAAGCTTGGAGTGGAGTCTTAGTAACAGCAGAACAAGCTTGGAGTGGAGTCTTAGTAACAGCAGAACAAGCTTGGAGTGGAGTCTTAGTAACAGCAGAACAAGCTTGGAGTGGAGTCTTAGTAACAGCAGAACAAGCTTGGAGTGGAGTGTTAGTAACAGCAGAACAAGCTTGGAGTGGAGTCTTAGTAACAGCAGAACAAGCTTGGAGTGGAGTCTTAGTAACAGCAGAACAAGCTTGGAGTGGAGTGTTAGTAACAGCAGAACAAGCTTGGAGTGGAGTCTTAGTAACAGCAGAACAAGCTTGGAGTGGAGTCTTAGTAACAGCAGAACAAGCTTGGAGTGGAGTCTTAGTAACAGCAGAACAAGCTTGGAGTGGATTGTTAGTTCCAGCAGAACAAGCTTGGAGTGGAGTGTTAGTAACAGATGAACAAGCTTGGAGTCTTAGTAACAACAGAACAAGCTTGGAGTGTAGTCTTAGTAACAGCAGAACAAGCTTGGAGTGGAGTCTTAGTAACAGCAGAACAAGCTTGGAGTGGAGTCTTAGTAACAGCAGAACAAGCTTGGAGTGGAGTCTTAGTAACAGCAGAACAAGCTTGGAGTGGAGTCTTAGTAACAGCAGAACAAGCTTGGAGTGGAGTCTTAGTAACAGCAGAACAAGCTTGGAGTGGAGTCTTAGTAACAGCAGAACAAGCTTGGAGTGGAGTCTTAGTAACAGCAGAACAAGCTTGGAGTGGAGTCTTAGTAACAGCAGAACAAGCTTGGAGTGGAGTCTTAGTAACAGCAGAACAAGCTTGGAGTGGAGTCTTAGTAACAGCAGAACAAGCTTGGAGTGGAGTCTTAGTAACAGCAGAACAAGCTTGGAGTGGAGTCTTAGTAACAGCAGAACAAGCTTGGAGTGGAGTCTTAGTAACAGCAGAACAAGCTTGGAGTGGAGTCTTAGTAACAGCAGAACAAGCTTGGAGTGGAGTCTTAGTAACAGCAGAACAAGCTTGGAGTGGAGTCTTAGTAACAGCAGAACAAGCTTGGAGTGGAGTCTTAGTAACAGCAGAACAAGCTTGGAGTGGATTGTTAGTTACCAGCAGAACAAGCTTGGAGTGGAGTCTTAGTAACAGATGAACAAGCTTGGAGTGGATCTTAGTAACAACAGAACAAGCTTGGAGTGGAGTCTTAGTAACAGCAGAACTAGCTTGGAGTGGAGTCTTAGTAACAGCAGAACAAGCTTGGAGTGGAGTCTTAGTAACAGCAGAACAAGCTTGGAGTGGAGTCTTAGTAACAGCAGAACAAGCTTGGAGTGGAGTCTTAGTAACAGCAGAACAAGCTTGGAGTGGAGTCTTAGTAACAGCAGAACAAGCTTGGAGTGGAGTCTTAGTAACAGCAGAACAAGCTTGGAGTGGAGTCTTAGTAACAGCAGAACAAGCTTGGAGTGGAGTCTTAGTAACAGCAGAACAAGCTTGGAGTGGAGTCTTAGTAACAGCAGAACAAGCTTGGAGTGGAGTCTTAGTAACAGCAGAACAAGCTTGGAGTGGAGTCTTAGTAACAGCAGAACAAGCTTGGAGTGGAGTCTTAGTAACAGCAGAACAAGCTTGGAGTGGAGTGTTAGTAACAGCAGAACAAGCTTGGAGTGGAGTCTTAGTAACAGCAGAACAAGCTTGGAGTGGAGTCTTAGTAACAGCAGAACAAGCTTAGAGTAGAGTCTTAGTAACAGCAGAACAAGCTTGGAGTGGAGTCTTAGTAACAGCAGAACAAGCTTGGAGTGGAGTCTTAGTAACAGCAGAACAAGCTTGGAGTGGAGTCTTAGTAACAGCAGAACAAGCTTGGAGTGGAGTCTTAGTAACAGCAGAACAAGCTTAGAGTGGAGTGTTAGTAACAGCAGAACAAGCTTGGAGTGGAGTCTTAGTAACAGCAGAACAAGCTTGGAGTGGAGTCTTAGTAACAGCAGAACAAGCTTGGAGTGGAGTCTTAGTAACAGCAGAACAAGCTTGGAGTGGATTGTTAATTCCAGCAGAACCAGCTTGGAGTGGAGTGTTAGTAACAGATGAACAAGCTTGGAGTCTTAGTAACAACAGAACAAGCTTGGAGTGGAGTCTTAGTAACAGCAGAACAAGCTTGGAGTGGAGTCTTAGTAACAGCAGAACAAGCTTGGAGTGGAGTCTTAGTAACAGCAGAACAAGCTTGGAGTGGAGTGTTAGTAACAGCAGAACAAGCTTGGAGTGGAGTCTTAGTAACAGCAGAACAAGCTTGGAGTGGAGTCTTAGTAACAGCAGAACAAGCTTGGAGTGGAGTCTTAGTAACAGCAGAACAAGCTTGGAGTGATTTGTTAGTTCCAGCAGAACCAGCTTGGAGTGGAGTGTTAGTAACAGATGAACAAGCTTGGAGTCTTAGTAACAACAGAACAAGCTTGGAGTGGAGTCTTAGTAACAGCAGAACAAGCTTGAAGTGGAGTGTTAGTAACATCAGAACAAGCTTGGAGTGGAGTCTTAGTAACAGCAGAACAAGCTTGGAGTGGAGTGTTAGTAACATCAGAACAAGCTTGGAGTGGAGTGTTAGTAACAGCAGAACAAGCTTAGAGTATAGTCTTAGTAACAGCAGAACAAGCTTGGAGTGGAGTCTTAGTAACAGCAGAACAAGCTTGGAGTGGAGTCTTAGTAACAGCAGAACAAGCTTGGAGTGGAGTCTTAGTTACAGCAGAACAAGCTTGGAGTGGAGTCTTAGTTACAGCAGAACTAGCTTGGAGTGGAGTCTTAGTAACAGCAGAACAAGCTTGGAGTGGAGTCTTAGTAACAGCAGAACAAGCTTGGAGTGGAGTGTTAGTAACAGCAGAACAAGCTTGGAGTGGAGTGTTAGTAACAGCAGAACAAGCTTGGAGTGGAGTCTTAGTAACAGCAGAACAAGCTTAGAGTAGAGTCTTAGTAACAGCAGAACAAGCTTGGAGTGGAGTCTTAGTAACAGCAGAACAAGCTTGGAGTGGAGTCTTAGTAACAGCAGAACAAGCTTGGAGTGGAGTCTTTGTAACAGCAGAACAAGCTTGGAGTGGAGTCTTAGTAACAGCAGAACAAGCTTAGAGTGGAGTGTTAGTAACAGCAGAACAAGCTTGGAGTGGAGTCTTAGTAACAGCAGAACAAGCTTGGAGTGGAGTGTTAGTAACAGCAGAACAAGCTTGGAGTGGAGTCTTAGTAACAGCAGAACAAGCTTGGAGAGGATTGTTAGTTCCAGCAGAACCAGCTTGGAGTGGAGTGTTAGTAACAGATGAACAAGCTTGGAGTCTTAGTAACAACAGAACAAGCTTGGAGTGGAGTCTTAGTAACAGCAGAACTAGCTTGGAGTGGAGTCTTAGTAACAGCAGAACAAGCTTGGAGTGGAGTCTTAGTAACAGCAGAACAAGCTTGGAGTGGAGTCTTAGTAACAGCAGAACAAGCTTGGAGTGGAGTCTTAGTAACAGCAGAACAAGCTTGGAGTGGAGTCTTAGTAACAGCAGAACAAGCTTGGAGTGGAGTCTTAGTAACAGCAGAACAAGCTTGGAGTGGAGTCTTAGTAACAGCAGAACAAGCTTGGAGTGGAGTCTTAGTAACAGCAGAACAAGCTTGGAGTGGAGTCTTAGTAACAGCAGAACAAGCTTGGAGTGGAGTCTTAGTAACAGCAGAACAAGCTTGGAGTGGAGTCTTAGTAACAGCAGAACTAGCTTGGAGTGGAGTCTTAGTAACAGCAGAACAAGCTTGGAGTGGAGTCTTAGTAACAGCAGAACAAGCTTGGAGTGGAGTGTTAGTAACAGCAGAACAAGCTTGGAGTGGAGTCTTAGTAACAGCAGAACAAGCTTGGAGTGGAGTCTTAGTAACAGCAGAACAAGCTTGGAGTGGAGTCTTAGTAACAGCAGAACAAGCTTGGAGTGGAGTCTTAGTAACAGCAGAACAAGCTTGGAGTGGAGTGTTAGTAACAGCAGAACAAGCTTGGAGTGGAGTGTTAGTAACAGATGAACAAGCTTGGAGTCTTAGTAACAGCAGAACAAGCTTGGAGTGTAGTGTTAGTAACAGCAGAACAAGCTTGGAGTGGAGTGTTAGTAACAGCAGAACAAGCTTGGAGTGGAGTCTTAGTAACAGCAGAACAAGCCTGGAGTAGAGTCTTAGTATCAGCAGAACAAGCTTGGAGTAGAGTCTTAGTAACAGCAGAACAAGTTTGGAGTGGAGTCTTAGTAACAGCAGAACAAGCTTGGAGTGGATTGTTAGTTCCAGCAGAACAAGCTTGGAGTGGAGTGTTAGTAACAGATGAACAAGCTTGGAGTCTTAGTAACAGCAGAACAAGCTTGGAGTGTAGTGTTAGTAACAGCAGAACAAGCTTGGAGTGGAGTGTTAGTAACAGCAGAACAAGCTTGGAGTGGAGTCTTAGTAACAGCAGAACAAGCCTGGAGTAGAGTCTTAGTATCAGCAGAACAAGCTTGGAGTGGAGTCTTAGTAACAGCAGAACAAGCTTGGAGTGGAATCTTAGTAACAGTAGAACAAGCTTGGAGTGGAGTCTTAGTTACAGCAGAACAAGCTTGGAGTGGAGTCTTAGTTACAGCAGAACAAGCTTGGAGTGGAGTGTTAGTAACAGCAGAACAAGCTTAGAGTAGAGTCTTAGTAACAGCAGAACAAGCTTGGAGTGGAGTCTTAGTAACAGCAGAACAACTTGGAGTGGAGTCTTAGTAACAGCAGAACAAGCTTGGAGTGGAGTCTTAGTAACAGCAGAACAAGCTTGGAGTGGAGTCTTAGTAACAGCAGAACAAGCTTGGAGTGGAGTCTTAGTAACAGCAGAACAAGCTTGGAGTGGAGTCTTAGTAACAGCAGAACAAGCTTGGAGTGGAGTCTTAGTAACAGCAGAACAAGCTTGGAGTGGAGTCTTAGTAACAGCAGAACAAGCTTGGAGTGGAGTCTTAGTTACAGCAGAACAAGCTTGGAGTGGAGTCTTAGTAACAGCAGAACAAGCTTGGAGTGGAGTCTTAGTAACAGCAGAACAAGCTTGGAGTGGAGTCTTAGTAACAGCAGAACAAGCTTGGAGTGGAGTCTTAGTAACAGCAGAACAAGCTTGGAGTGGAGTGTTAGTAACAGCAGAACAAGCTTGGAGTGGAGTCTTAGTAACAGCAGAACAAGCTTAGAGTGGAGTCTTAGTAACAGCAGAACAAGCTTGGAGTGGAGTCTTAGTAACAGCAGAACAAGCTTGGAGTGGAGTCTTAGTAACAGCAGAACAAGCTTGGAGTGGAGTCTTAGTAACAGCAGAACAAGCTTGGAGTGGAGTCTTAGTAACAGCAGAACAAGCTTGGAGTGGAGTGTTAGTAACAGCAGAACAAGCTTGGAGTGGAGTCTTAGTAACAGCAGAACAAGCTTGGAGTGGAGTGTTAGTAACAGCAGAACAAGCTTGGAGTGGAGTCTTAGTAACAGCAGAACAAGCTTGGAGTGGATTGTTAGTTCCAGCAGAACCAGCTTGGAGTGGAGTGTTAGTAACAGATGAACAAGCTTGGAGTCTTAGTAACAACAGAACAAGCTTGGAGTGGAGTCTTAGTAACAGCAGAACTAGCTTGGAGTGGAGTCTTAGTAACAGCAGAACAAGCTTGGAGTGGAGTCTTAGTAACAGCAGAACAAGCTTGGAGTGGAGTGTTAGTAACAGCAGAACAAGCTTGGAGTGGAGTCTTAGTAACAGCAGAACAAGCTTGGAGTGGAGTCTTAGTAACAGCAGAACAAGCTTGGAGTGGAGTCTTAGTAACAGCAGAACAAGCTTGGAGTGATTTGTTAGTTACAGCAGAACAAGCTTGGAGTGGAGTGTTAGTAACAGATGAACAAGCTTGTGAGTCTTAGTAACAACAGAACAAGCTTGGAGTGGAGTCTTAGTAACAGCAGAACAAGCTTGGAGTGGAGTCTTAGTAACATCAGAACAAGCTTGGAGTGGAGTCTTAGTAACAGCAGAACAAGCTTGGAGTGGAGTGTTAGTAACATCAGAACAAGCTTGGAGTGGAGTGTTAGTAACAGCAGAACAAGCTTAGAGTATAGTCTTAGTAACAGCAGAACAAGCTTGGAGTGGAGTCTTAGTAACAGCAGAACAAGCTTGGAGTGGAATCTTAGTAACAGCAGAACAAGCTTGGAGTGGAGTCTTAGTTACAGCAGAACAAGCTTGGAGTGGAGTCTTAGTAACAGCAGAACTAGCTTGGAGTGGAGTCTTAGTAACAGCAGAACAAGCTTGGAGTGGAGTCTTAGTAACAGCAGAACAAGCTTGGAGTGGAGTCTTAGTAACAGCAGAACAAGCTTGGAGTGGAGTCTTAGTAACAGCAGAACAAGCTTGGAGTGGAGTGTTAGTAACAGCAGAACAAGCTTGGAGTGGAGTCTTAGTAACAGCAGAACAAGCTTGGAGTGGAGTCTTAGTAACAGCAGAACAAGCTTGGAGTGGAGTCTTAGTAACAGCAGAACAAGCTTGGAGTGGAGTCTTAGTTACAGCAGAACAAGCTTGGAGTGGAGTCTTAGTAACAGCTGAACAAGCTTGGAGTCTTAGTAACAACAGAACAAGCTTGGAGTGGAGTCTTAGTAACAGCAGAACAAGCTTGGAGTGGAGTCTTAGTAACAGCAGAACAAGCTTGGAGTGGAGTCTTAGTAACAGCAGAACAAGCTTGGAGTGGAGTCTTAGTAACAGCAGAACAAGCTTGGAGTGGAGTCTTAGTAACAGCAGAACAAGCTTGGAGTGGAGTCTTAGTAACAGCAGAACAAGCTTGGAGTGGAGTCTTAGTAACAGCAGAACAAGCTTGGAGTGGAGTCTTAGTAACAGCAGAACAAGCTTGGAGTGGAGTCTTAGTAACAGCAGAACAAGCTTGGAGTGGAGTCTTAGTAACAGCAGAACAAGCTTGGAGTGGAGTCTTAGTAACAGCAGAACAAGCTTGGAGTGGAGTCTTAGTAACAGCAGAACAAGCTTGGAGTGGAGTCTTAGTAACAGCAGAACAAGCTTGGAGTGGAGTGTTAGTAACAGCAGAACAAGCTTGGAGTGGAGTCTTAGTAACAGCAGAACAAGCTTGGAGTAGAGTCTTAGTAACAGCAGAACAAGCTTGGAGTGGAGTCTTAGTAACAGCAGAACAAGCTTGGAGTGGAGTCTTAGTAACAGCAGAACAAGCTTGGAGTGGAGTCTTAGTAACAGCAGAACAAGCTTGGAGTGGAGTCTTAGTAACAGCAGAACAAGCTTGGAGTGGAGTCTTAGTAACAGCAGAACAAGCTTGGAGTGGAGTCTTAGTAACAGCAGAACAAGCTTGGAGTGGAGTCTTAGTAACAGCAGAACAAGCTTGGAGTGGAGTCTTAGTAACAGCAGAACAAGCTTGGAGTGGAGTCTTAGTAACAGCAGAACAAGCTTGGAGTAGAGTCTTAGTAACAGCAGAACAAGCTTGGAGTGGAGTCTTAGTAACAGCAGAACAAGCTTGGAGTGGAGTCTTAGTAACAGCAGAACAAGCTTGGAGTGGAGTCTTAGTAACAGCAGAACAAGCTTGGAGTGGAGTCTTAGTAACAGCAGAACAAGCTTGGAGTGGAGTCTTAGTAACAGCAGAACAAGCTTGGAGTGGAGTCTTAGTAACAGCAGAACAAGCTTGGAGTGGAGTGTTAGTAACAGCAGAACAAGCTTGGAGTGGAGTCTTAGTAACAGCAGAACAAGCTTGGAGTGGATTGTTAATTCCAGCAGAACAAGCTTGGAGTGGAGTGTTAGTAACAGATGAACAAGCTTGGAGTGAGTCTTAGTAACAACAGAACAAGCTTGGAGTGGAGTCTTAGTAACAGCAGAACTAGCTTGGAGTGGAGTCTTAGTAACAGCAGAACAAGCTTGGAGTGGAGTCTTAGTAACAGCAGAACAAGCTTGGAGTGGAGTGTTAGTAACAGCAGAACAAGCTTGGAGTGGAGTCTTAGTAACAGCAGAACAAGCTTGGAGTGGAGTCTTAGTAACAGCAGAACAAGCTTGGAGTGGAGTCTTAGTAACAGCAGAACAAGCTTGGAGTGATTTGTTAGTTCCAGCAGAACAAGCTTGGAGTGGAGTGTTAGTAACAGATGAACAAGCTTGGAGTCTTAGTAACAACAGAACAAGCTTGGAGTGGAGTCTTAGTAACAGCAGAACAAGCTTGGAGTGGAGTGTTAGTAACATCAGAACAAGCTTGGAGTGGAGTCTTAGTAACAGCAGAACAAGCTTGGAGTGGAGTGTTAGTAACATCAGAACAAGCTTGGAGTGGAGTCTTAGTAACAGCAGAACAAGCTTAGAGTGTAGTCTTAGTAACAGCAGAACAAGCTTGGAGTGGAGTCTTAGTAACAGCAGAACAAGCTTGGAGTGGAATCTTAGTAACAGCAGAACAAGCTTGGAGTGGAGTCTTAGTTACAGCAGAACAAGCTTGGAGTGGAGTCTTAGTTACAGCAGAACTAGCTTGGAGTGGAGTCTTAGTAACAGCAGAACAAGCTTGGAGTGGAGTCTTAGTAACAGCAGAACAAGCTTGGAGTGGAGTGTTAGTAACAGCAGAACAAGCTTGGAGTGGAGTGTTAGTAACAGCAGAACAAGCTTGGAGTGGAGTGTTAGTAACAGCAGAACAAGCTTAGAGTAGAGTCTTAGTAACAGCAGAACAAGCTTGGAGTGGAGTCTTAGTAACAGCAGAACAAGCTTGGAGTGGAGTCTTAGTAACAGCAGAACAAGCTTGGAGTGGAGTCTTTGTAACAGCAGAACAAGCTTGGAGTGGAGTCTTAGTAACAGCAGAACAAGCTTAGAGTGGAGTGTTAGTAACAGCAGAACAAGCTTGGAGTGGAGTCTTAGTAACAGCAGAACAAGCTTGGAGTGGAGTGTTAGTAACAGCAGAACAAGCTTGGAGTGGAGTCTTAGTAACAGCAGAACAAGCTTGGAGTGGATTGTTAGTTACAGCAGAACAAGCTTGGAGTGGAGTGTTAGTAACAGCAGAACAAGCTTGGAGTGGAGTGTTAGTAACAACAGAACAAGCTTGGAGTGGAGTCTTAGTAACAGCAGAACAAGCTTGGAGTGGAGTCTTAGTAACAGCAGAACAAGCTTGGAGTGGAGTCTTAGTAACAGCAGAACAAGCTTGGAGTGGAGTCTTAGTAACAGCAGAACAAGCTTGGAGTGGAGTGTTAGTAACAGCTGAACAAGCTTGGAGTGGAGTCTTAGTAACAGCAGAACAAGCTTGGAGTGTAGTGTTAGTAACAGCAGAACAAGCTTGGAGTGGAGTCTTAGTAACAGCAGAACAAGCTTGGAGTGGAGTCTTAGTAACAGCAGAACAAGCTTGGAGTGGAGTCTTAGTAACAGCAGAACAAGCTTGGAGTGGAGTCTTAGTAACAGCAGAACAAGCTTGGAGTGGAGTCTTAGTAACAGCAGAACAAGCTTGGAGTGGATTGTTAGTTACAGCAGAACAAGCTTGGAGTGGAGTCTTAGTAACAGCATGAACAAGCTTGGAGTAGCTTAGTAACAGCAGAACAAGCTTGGAGTGGAGTCTTAGTAACAGCAGAACAAGCTTGGAGTGGAGTGTTAGTAACAGCAGAACAAGCTTGGAGTGGAGTCTTAGTAACAGCAGAACAAGCTTGGAGTGGAGTCTTAGTAACAGCAGAACAAGCTTGGAGTGGAGTCTTAGTAACAGCAGAACAAGCTTGGAGTGGAGTCTTAGTAACAGCAGAACAAGCTTGGAGTGGAGTCTTAGTAACAGCAGAACAAGCTTGGAGTGGAGTCTTAGTAACAGCAGAACAAGCTTGGAGTGGAGTCTTAGTAACAGCAGAACAAGCTTGGAGTGGAGTCTTAGTAACAGCAGAACAAGCTTGGAGTGGAGTCTTAGTAACAGCAGAACAAGCTTGGAGTGGAGTCTTAGTAACAGCAGAACAAGCTTGGAGTGGAGTCTTAGTAACAGCAGAACAAGCTTGGAGTGGAGTGTTAGTAACAGCAGAACAAGCTTGGAGTGGAGTCTTAGTAACAGCAGAACAAGCTTGGAGTGGAGTCTTAGTAACAGCAGAACAAGCTTGGAGTGGAGTCTTAGTAACAGCAGAACAAGCTTGGAGTGGAGTCTTAGTAACAGCAGAACAAGCTTGGAGTGGAGTCTTAGTAACAGCAGAACAAGCTTGGAGTGGAGTCTTAGTAACAGCAGAACAAGCTTGGAGTGGAGTCTTAGTAACAGCAGAACAAGCTTGGAGTGGAGTCTTAGTAACAGCAGAACAAGCTTGGAGTGGAGTCTTAGTAACAGCAGAACAAGCTTGGAGTGGAGTCTTAGTAACAGCAGAACAAGCTTGGAGTGGAGTGTTAGTAACAGCAGAACAAGCTTGGAGTAGAGTCTTAGTAACAGCAGAACAAGCTTGGAGTGGAGTCTTAGTAACAGCAGAACAAGCTTGGAGTGGAGTCTTAGTAACAGCAGAACAAGCTTGGAGTGGAGTCTTAGTAACAGCAGAACAAGCTTGGAGTGGAGTCTTAGTAACAGCAGAACAAGCTTAGAGTGGAGTGTTAGTAACAGCAGAACAAGCTTGGAGTGGAGTCTTAGTAACAGCAGAACAAGCTTGGAGTGGAGTCTTAGTAACAGCAGAACAAGCTTGGAGTGGAGTCTTAGTAACAGCAGAACAAGCTTGGAGTGGATTGTTAATTCCAGCAGAACCAGCTTGGAGTGGAGTGTTAGTAACAGATGAACAAGCTTGGAGTCTTAGTAACAACAGAACAAGCTTGGAGTGGAGTCTTAGTAACAGCAGAACTAGCTTGGAGTGGAGTCTTAGTAACAGCAGAACAAGCTTGGAGTGGAGTCTTAGTAACAGCAGAACAAGCTTGGAGTGGAGTCTTAGTAACAGCAGAACAAGCTTGGAGTGGAGTCTTAGTAACAGCAGAACAAGCTTGGAGTGGAGTCTTAGTAACAGCAGAACAAGCTTGGAGTGGAGTCTTAGTAACAGCAGAACAAGCTTGGAGTGATTTGTTAGTTCCAGCAGAACAAGCTTGGAGTGGAGTGTTAGTAACAGATGAACAAGCTTGGAGTCTTAGTAACAACAGAACAAGCTTGGAGTGGAGTCTTAGTAACAGCAGAACAAGCTTGAAGTGGAGTGTTAGTAACATCAGAACAAGCTTGGAGTGGAGTCTTAGTAACAGCAGAACAAGCTTGGAGTGGAGTGTTAGTAACATCAGAACAAGCTTGGAGTGGAGTCTTAGTAACAGCAGAACAAGCTTAGAGTATAGTCTTAGTAACAGCAGAACAAGCTTGGAGTGGAGTCTTAGTAACAGCAGAACAAGCTTGGAGTGGAATCTTAGTAACAGGAGAACAAGCTTGGAGTGGAGTCTTAGTTACAGCAGAACAAGCTTGGAGTGGAGTCTTAGTTACAGCAGAACTAGCTTGGAGTGGAGTCTTAGTAACAGCAGAACAAGCTTGGAGTGGAGTCTTAGTAACAGCAGAACAAGCTTGGAGTGGAGTCTTAGTAACAGCAGAACAAGCTTGGAGTGGAGTCTTAGTAACAGCAGAACAAGCTTGGAGTGGAGTCTTAGTAACAGCAGAACAAGCTTAGAGTAGAGTCTTAGTAACAGCAGAACAAGCTTGGAGTGGAGTCTTAGTAACAGCAGAACAACTTGGAGTGGAGTCTTAGTAACAGCAGAACAAGCTTGGAGTGGAGTCTTAGTAACAGCAGAACAAGCTTGGAGTGGAGTCTTAGTAACAGCAGAACAAGCTTAGAGTGGAGTGTTAGTAACAGCAGAACAAGCTTGGAGTGGAGTCTTAGTAACAGCAGAACAAGCTTGGAGTGGAGTCTTAGTAACAGCAGAACAAGCTTGGAGTGGAGTCTTAGTAACAGCAGAACAAGCTTGGAGTGGATTGTTAGTTCCAGCAGAACAAGCTTGGAGTGGAGTGTTAGTAACAGATGAACAAGCTTGGAGTCTTAGTAACAACAGAACAAGCTTGGAGTGGAGTCTTAGTAACAGCAGAACTAGCTTGGAGTGGAGTCTTAGTAACAGCAGAACAAGCTTGGAGTGGAGTCTTAGTAACAGCAGAACAAGCTTGGAGTGGAGTCTTAGTAACAGCAGAACAAGCTTGGAGTGGAGTGTTAGTAACAGCAGAACAAGCTTGGAGTGGAGTCTTAGTAACAGCAGAACAAGCTTGGAGTGGAGTCTTAGTAACAGCAGAACAATCTTTGAGTGGAGTCTTAGTAACAGCAGAACAAGCTTGGAGTGGAGTGTTAGTAACAGCAGAACAAGCTTGGAGTGGAGTCTTAGTAACAGCAGAACAAGCTTGGAGTGGAGTCTTAGTAACAGCAGAACAAGCTTGGAGTGGAGTCTTAGTAACAGCAGAACAAGCTTGGAGTGGAGTCTTAGTAACAGCAGAACAAGCTTGGAGTGGAGTGTTAGTAACAGCAGAACAAGCTTGGAGTGGAGTGTTAGTAACAGCAGAACAAGCTTGGAGTAGAGTCTTAGTAACAGCAGAACAAGCCTGGAGTAGAGTCTTAGTAACAGCAGAACAAGCTTGGAGTGGAGTCTTAGTAACAGCAGAACAAGCTTGGAGTGGAGTGTTAGTAACAGCAGAACAAGCTTGGAGTGGAGTGTTAGTAACAGATGAACAAGCTTGGAGTCTTAGTAACAGCAGAACAAGCTTGGAGTGTAGTGTTAGTAACAGCAGAACAAGCTTGGAGTGGAGTGTTAGTAACAGCAGAACAAGCTTGGAGTGGAGTCTTAGTAACAGCAGAACAAGCTTGGAGTAGAGTCTTAGTAACAGCAGAACAAGCTTGGAGTAGAGTCTTAGTAACAGCAGAACAAGCTTGGAGTGGAGTCTTAGTAACAGCAGAACAAGCTTGGAGTGGATTGTTAGTTACAGCAGAACAAGCTTGGAGTGGAGTGTTAGTAACAGATGAACAAGCTTGGAGTCTTAGTAACAGCAGAACAAGCTTGGAGTGGAGTCTTAGTAACAGCAGAACAAGCTTGGAGTGGAGTCTTAGTAACAGCAGAACAAGCTTGGAGTGGAGTCTTAGTAACAGCAGAACAAGCCTGGAGTAGAGTCTTAGTAACAGCAGAACAAGCTTGGAGTGGAGTCTTAGTAACAGCAGAACAAGCTTGGAGTGGAGTCTTAGTAACAGCAGAACAAGCTTGGAGTGGAGTCTTAGTTACAGCAGAACAAGCTTGGAGTGGAGTCTTAGTAACAGCAGAACAAGCTTGGAGTGGAGTCTTAGTAACAGCAGAACAAGCTTGGAGTGGAGTCTTAGTAACAGCAGAACAAGCTTGGAGTGGAGTGTTAGTAACAGCAGAACAAGCTTGGAGTGGAGTGTTAGTAACAGCAGAACAAGCTTAGAGTAGAGTCTTAGTAACAGCAGAACAAGCTTGGAGTGGAGTCTTAGTAACAGCAGAACAAGCTTGGAGTGGAGTCTTAGTAACAGCAGAACAAGCTTGGAGTGGAGTCTTAGTAACAGCAGAACAAGCTTGGAGTGGAGTCTTAGTAACAGCAGAACAAGCTTAGAGTGGAGTGTTAGTAACAGCAGAACAAGCTTGGAGTGGAGTCTTAGTAACAGCAGAACAAGCTTGGAGTGGAGTGTTAGTAACAGCAGAACAAGCTTGGAGTGGAGTCTTAGTAACAGCAGAACAAGCTTGGAGTGGATTGTTAGTTCCAGCAGAACCAGCTTGGAGTGGAGTGTTAGTAACAGATGAACAAGCTTGGAGTCTTAGTAACAACAGAACAAGCTTGGAGTGGAGTCTTAGTAACAGCAGAACTAGCTTGGAGTGGAGTCTTAGTAACAGCAGAACAAGCTTGGAGTGGAGTCTTAGTAACAGCAGAACAAGCTTGGAGTGGAGTGTTAGTAACAGCAGAACAAGCTTGGAGTGGAGTCTTAGTAACAGCAGAACAAGCTTGGAGTGGAGTCTTAGTAACAGCAGAACAAGCTTGGAGTGGAGTCTTAGTAACAGCAGAACAAGCTTGGAGTGATTTGTTAGTTCCAGCAGAACCAGCTTGGAGTGGAGTGTTAGTAACAGATGAACAAGCTTGGAGTCTTAGTAACAACAGAACAAGCTTGGAGTGGAGTCTTAGTAACAGCAGAACAAGCTTGAAGTGGAGTGTTAGTAACATCAGAACAAGCTTGGAGTGGAGTCTTAGTAACAGCAGAACAAGCTTGGAGTGGAGTGTTAGTAACATCAGAACAAGCTTGGAGTGGAGTCTTAGTAACAGCAGAACAAGCTTAGAGTATAGTCTTAGTAACAGCAGAACAAGCTTGGAGTGGAGTCTTAGTAACAGCAGAACAAGCTTGGAGTGGAATCTTAGTAACAGCAGAACAAGCTTGGAGTGGAGTCTTAGTAACAGCAGAACAAGCTTGGAGTGGAGTCTTAGTTACAGCAGAACTAGCTTGGAGTGGAGTCTTAGTAACAGCAGAACAAGCTTGGAGTGGAGTCTTAGTAACAGCAGAACAAGCTTGGAGTGGAGTCTTAGTAACAGCAGAACAAGCTTGGAGTGGAGTCTTAGTAACAGCAGAACAAGCTTGGAGTGGAGTCTTAGTAACAGCAGAACAAGCTTAGAGTAGAGTCTTAGTAACAGCAGAACAAGCTTGGAGTGGAGTCTTAGTAACAGCAGAACAAGCTTGGAGTGGAGTCTTAGTAACAGCAGAACAAGCTTGGAGTGGAGTCTTTGTAACAGCAGAACAAGCTTGGAGTGGAGTCTTAGTAACAGCAGAACAAGCTTGGAGTGGAGTCTTAGTAACAGCAGAACAAGCTTGGAGTGGAGTCTTAGTAACAGCAGAACAAGCTTGGAGTGGAGTGTTAGTAACAGCAGAACAAGCTTGGAGTGGAGTCTTAGTAACAGCAGAACAAGCTTGGAGAGGATTGTTAGTTCCAGCAGAACCAGCTTGGAGTGGAGTGTTAGTAACAGATGAACAAGCTTGGAGTCTTAGTAACAACAGAACAAGCTTGGAGTGGAGTCTTAGTAACAGCAGAACTAGCTTGGAGTGGAGTCTTAGTAACAGCAGAACAAGCTTGGAGTGGAGTCTTAGTAACAGCAGAACAAGCTTGGAGTGGAGTCTTAGTAACAGCAGAACAAGCTTGGAGTGGAGTGTTAGTAACAGCAGAACAAGCTTGGAGTGGAGTCTTAGTAACAGCAGAACAAGCTTGGAGTGGAGTGTTAGTAACAGCAGAACAATCTTTGAGTGGAGTCTTAGTAACAGCAGAACAAGCTTGGAGTGGAGTGTTAGTAACAGCAGAACAAGCTTGGAGTGGAGTCTTAGTAACAGCAGAACAAGCTTGGAGTGGAGTCTTAGTAACAGCAGAGCTAGCTTGGAGTGGAGTCTTAGTAACAGCAGAACAAGCTTGGAGTGGAGTCTTAGTAACAGCAGAACAAGCTTGGAGTGGAGTGTTAGTAACAGCAGAACAAGCTTGGAGTGGAGTGTTAGTAACAGCAGAACAAGCTTGGAGTGGAGTCTTAGTAACAGCAGAACATTGCCTGGAGTTGAGTCTTAGTAACAGCAGAACAAGCTTGGAGTGGAGTCTTAGTAACAGCAGAACAAGCTTGGAGTGGAGTGTTAGTAACAGCAGAACAAGCTTGGAGTGGAGTGTTAGTAACAGCTGAACAAGCTTGGAGTCTTAGTAACAGCAGAACAAGCTTGGAGTGTAGTGTTAGTAACAGCAGAACAAGCTTGGAGTGGAGTCTTAGTAACAGCAGAACAAGCTTGGAGTGGAGTCTTAGTAACAGCAGAACAAGCTTGGAGTGGAGTCTTAGTAACAGCAGAACAAGCTTGGAGTGGAGTCTTAGTAACAGCAGAACAAGTTTGGAGTGGAGTCTTAGTAACAGCAGAACAAGCTTGGAGTGGATTGTTAGTTCCAGCAGAACAAGCTTGGAGTGGAGTGTTAGTAACAGATGAACAAGCTTGGAGTCTTAGTAACAGCAGAACAAGCTTGGAGTGTAGTGTTAGTAACAGCAGAACAAGCTTGGAGTGGAGTGTTAGTAACAGCAGAACAAGCTTGGAGTGGAGTCTTAGTAACAGCAGAACAAGCTTGGAGTAGAGTCTTAGTAACAGCAGAACAAGCTTGGAGTGGAGTCTTAGTAACAGCAGAACAAGCTTGGAGTGGAATCTTAGTAACAGTAGAACAAGCTTGGAGTGGAGTCTTAGTTACAGCAGAACAAGCTTGGAGTGGAGTCTTAGTTACAGCAGAACAAGCTTGGAGTGGAGTCTTAGTAACAGCAGAACAAGCTTGGAGTGGAGTCTTAGTAACAGCAGAACAAGCTTGGAGTGGAGTCTTAGTAACAGCAGAACAAGCTTGGAGTGGAGTCTTAGTAACAGCAGAACAAGCTTGGAGTGGAGTCTTAGTAACAGCAGAACAAGCTTGGAGTGGAGTCTTAGTAACAGCAGAACAAGCTTGGAGTGGAGTCTTAGTAACAGCAGAACAAGCTTGGAGTGGAGTCTTAGTAACAGCAGAACAAGCTTGGAGTGGAGTCTTAGTAACAGCAGAACAAGCTTGGAGTGATTTGTTAGTTCCAGCAGAACCAGCTTGGAGTGGAGTGTTAGTAACAGATGAACAAGCTTGGAGTCTTAGTAACAACAGAACAAGCTTGGAGTGGAGTCTTAGTAACAGCAGAACAAGCTTGGAGTGGAGTCTTAGTAACATCAGAACAAGCTTGGAGTGGAGTCTTAGTAACAGCAGAACAAGCTTGGAGTGGAGTGTTAGTAACATCAGAACAAGCTTGGAGTGGAGTCTTAGTAACAGCAGAACAAGCTTGGAGTGGAGTCTTAGTAACAGCAGAACAAGCTTGGAGTGGAGTCTTAGTAACAGCAGAACAAGCTTGGAGTGGAATCTTAGTAACAGTAGAACAAGCTTGGAGTGGAGTCTTAGTTACAGCAGAACAAGCTTGGAGTGGAGTCTTAGTTACAGCAGAACTAGCTTGGAGTGGAGTCTTAGTAACAGCAGAACAAGCTTGGAGTGGAGTCTTAGTAACAGCAGAACAAGCTTGGAGTGGAGTGTTAGTAACAGCAGAACAAGCTTGGAGTGGAGTCTTAGTAACAGCAGAACAAGCTTGGAGTGGAGTCTTAGTAACAGCAGAACAAGCTTGGAGTGGAGTCTTAGTAACAGCAGAACAAGCTTGGAGTGGAGTCTTAGTAACAGCAGAACAAGCTTGGAGTGGAGTCTTAGTAACAGCAGAACAAGCTTGGAGTGGAGTCTTAGTAACAGCAGAACAAGCTTGGAGTGGAGTCTTAGTAACAGCAGAACAAGCTTGGAGTGGAGTGTTAGTAACAGCAGAACAAGCTTGGAGTGGAGTCTTAGTAACAGCAGAACAAGCTTGGAGTGGAGTCTTAGTAACAGCAGAACAAGCTTGGAGTGGAGTCTTAGTAACAGCAGAACAAGCTTGGAGTGGATTGTTAGTTACAGCAGAACCAGCTTGGAGTGGAGTGTTAGTAACAGCTGAACAAGCTTGGAGTCTTAGTAACAACAGAACAAGCTTGGAGTGGAGTCTTAGTAACAGCAGAACTAGCTTGGAGTGGAGTCTTAGTAACAGCAGAACAAGCTTGGAGTGGAGTGTTAGTAACAGCAGATTAAGCTTGGAGTGGAGTCTTAGTAACAGCAGAACAAGCTTGGAGTGGAGTCTTAGTAACAGCAGAACAAGCTTGGAGTGGAGTGTTAGTAACAGATGAACAAGCTTGGAGTCTTAGTAACAACAGAACAAGCTTGGAGTGGAGTCTTAGTAACAGCAGAACAAGCTTGGAGTGGAGTGTTAGTAACAGCAGAACAAGCTTGGAGTGGAGTCTTAGTAACAGCAGAACAAGCTTGGAGTGGAGTCTTAGTAACAGCAGAACAAGCTTGGAGTGGAGTGTTAGTAACAGCAGAACAAGCTTGGAGTGGAGTCTTAGTAACAGCAGAACAAGCTTGGAGTGGAGTGTTAGTAACAGCAGAACAAGCTTGGAGTGGAGTCTTAGTAACAGCAGAACAAGCTTGGAGTGGAGTCTTAGTAACAGCAGAACAAGCTAGGAGTGGAGTCTTAGTAACAGCAGAACAAGCTTGGAGTGGAGTCTTAGTAACAGCAGAACAAGCTTGGAGTGGAGTCTTAGTAACAGCAGAACAAGCTTGGAGTGGAGTCTTAGTAACAGCAGAACAAGCTTGGAGTGGAGTCTTAGTAACAGCAGAACAAGCTTGGAGTGGAGTCTTAGTAACAGCAGAACAAGCTTGGAGTGGAGTCTTAGTAACAGCAGAACAAGCTTGGAGTGGAGTCTTAGTAACAGCAGAACAAGCTTGGAGTGGAGTCTTAGTAACAGCAGAACAAGCTTGGAGTGGAGTCTTAGTAACAGCAGAACAAGCTTGGAGTGGAGTCTTAGTAACAGCAGAACAAGCTTGGAGTGGAGTCTTAGTAACAGCAGAACAAGCTTGGAGTGGAGTCTTAGTAACAGCAGAACAAGCTTGGAGTGGAGTCTTAGTAACAGCAGAACAAGCTTGGAGTGGAGTCTTAGTAACAGCAGAACAAGCTTGGAGTGGAGTCTTAGTAACAGCAGAACAAGCTTGGAGTGGAGTCTTAGTAACAGCAGAACAAGCTTGGAGTGGAGTCTTAGTAACAGCAGAACAAGCTTGGAGTGGAGTCTTAGTAACAGCAGAACAAGCTTGGAGTGGAGTCTTAGTAACAGCAGAACAAGCTTGGAGTGGAGTCTTAGTAACAGCAGAACAAGCTTGGAGTGGAGTCTTAGTAACAGCAGAACAAGCTTGGAGTGGAGTCTTAGTAACAGCAGAACAAGCTTGGAGTGGAGTCTTAGTAACAGCAGAACAAGCTTGGAGTGGAGTCTTAGTAACAGCAGAACAAGCTTGGAGTGGAGTCTTAGTAACAGCAGAACAAGCTTGGAGTGGAGTCTTAGTAACAGCAGAACAAGCTTGGAGTGGAGTCTTAGTAACAGCAGAACAAGCTTGGAGTGGAGTCTTAGTAACAGCAGAACAAGCTTGGAGTGGAGTCTTAGTAACAGCAGAACAAGCTTGGAGTGGAGTCTTAGTAACAGCAGAACAAGCTTGGAGTGGAGTCTTAGTAACAGCAGAACAAGCTTGGAGTGGATTGTTAGTAACAGCAGAACAAGCTTGGAGTGGAGTCTTAGTAACAGCTGAACAAGCTTGGAGTCTTAGTAACAGCAGAACAAGCTTGGAGTGGAGTCTTAGTAACAGCAGAACAAGCTTGGAGTGGAGTCTTAGTAACAGCAGAACAAGCTTGGAGTGGAGTCTTAGTAACAGCAGAACAAGCTTGGAGTGGAGTCTTAGTAACAGCAGAACAAGCTTGGAGTGGAGTCTTAGTAACAGCAGAACAAGCTTGGAGTGGAGTCTTAGTAACAGCAGAACAAGCTTGGAGTGGAGTCTTAGTAACAGCAGAACAAGCTTGGAGTGGAGTCTTAGTAACAGCAGAACAAGCTTGGAGTGGAGTCTTAGTAACAGCAGAACACGCTTGGAGTGGAGTCTTAGTAACAACAGAACAAGCTTGGAGTGGAGTCTTAGTAACAGCAGAACAAGCTTGGAGTGGAGTCTTAGTAACAGCAGAACAAGCTTGGAGTGGAGTCTTAGTAACAGCAGAACAAGCTTGGAGTGGAGTCTTAGTAACAGCAGAACAAGCTTGGAGTGGAGTGTTAGTAACAGCAGAACAAGCTTGGAGTGGAGTCTTAGTAACAGCAGAACAAGCTTGGAGTGGAGTCTTAGTAACAGCAGAACAAGCTTGGAGTGGAGTCTTAGTAACAGCAGAACAAGCTTGGAGTGGAGTCTTAGTAACAGCAGAACAAGCTTGGAGTGGAGTCTTAGTAACAGCAGAACAAGCTTGGAGTGGAGTCTTAGTAACAGCAGAACAAGCTTGGAGTGGAGTCTTAGTAACAGCAGAACAAGCTTGGAGTGGAGTGTTAGTAACAGCAGAACAAGCTTGGAGTGGAGTCTTAGTAACAGCAGAACAAGCTTGGAGTGGAGTCTTAGTAACAGCAGAACAAGCTTGGAGTGGAGTCTTAGTAACAGCAGAACAAGCTTGGAGTGGAGTCTTAGTAACAGCAGAACAAGCTTGGAGTGGAGTCTTAGTAACAGCAGAACAAGCTTGGAGTGGAGTCTTAGTAACAGCAGAA
>NC_059457.1:81464385-81469385 GCF_905237065.1 Salmo salar | reverse complement strand
CTGGGCAAGGTGGGACGTTTGCGTCCCACCTAGTCAACAGCCAGTGGAATCTCGTGGCGCGAAATACAAATACCTCAAAAATGCTATAACTTCAATTTCTCAAACATATGACTAACATATGACTTACACCGTTTTAAAGACAAGACTCTCGTTAATCTAACCGCATTGTCCGATTTCAAAAAGGCTTTACAGCGAAAGCAAAACATTAGATTATGTCAGGAGAGTACCCTGCCAAAAATAATCACACAGCCATTTTCAAAGCAAGCATATATGTCACAAAAACCAAAACCACAGCTAAATGCAGCACTAACATTTGATGATCTTCATCAGATGACACTCCTAGGACATTATGTTATACAATACATGCATGTTTTGTTCAATCAAGTTCATATTTATATCAAAAACCTGCTTTTTCCATTAGCCTGTGATGTTCAGAACTAGCATACCCACCGCAAACTTCCGGTGAATTTACTAAATTACTCACGATTAACGTTCACAAAATACACAACAACTCTTTTAAGAATTATAGATACAGAACTCCTTTATGCAATCGCGGTGTCAGATTTTAAAATAGCTTTTCGGCGAAAGCACATTTTGCAATATTCTGAGTACATAGCCCGGCCATCACGGCTAGCGAATTTGACGCCCACCAAGTTTGGCCCTCACCAAACTCAGATTTACTATAAGAAAAATTGAATTACCTTTGCTGTTCTTCGTCAGAATGCACTCCCAGGACTTCTACTTCAACAATAAATGTTGTTTTGGTTCCAAATAATCCATAGTTATATTCAAATACCTCTGTTTTGTTTGTGCGTTCAGGTCAGTATCCGAAGGGTGACGTCTTGACAAAAAAATTCAAAATATTCCATTACCGTACTTCGAAGCATGTCAAACGCTCAATTTTTATGCTATTTTTCTTGTAAAATAGCGATAATATTCCACCCGGGCGACGTTGTATTCATTCAAAGGCTGAAAGAAAAAAATGGAGAATTCACATGAACCGCATCTCCAGTGTCACTGTTCTCAGCCTGACCACTCACAAAATCTCCTGCTGTTTTTCGCCCAGAGACTGGAGAGACGTCATTCCACTTTCTGGCGCCTTCTGAGAGCCAATGGAAGCCTTAGAAAATGTCACGTTACAGCAGAGATGCGGTATTTTTGATAGAGATGCCACAGAAGGAGAACAAATGGTCAGACAGGGCACTTCCTGTATGGAATCTTCTCAGGTTTTGGCCTGCCATATGAGTTCTGTTATACTCACAGACACCATTCAAACAGTTTCAGAAACTTTAGAGTGTTTTCTATCCAAATCTACTAATTATATGCATATTCTCATCTCTGGGCAAGAGTAGTAACCAGTTTAAATCGGGTATGCGTTTTATCCGGCCGTGCAAATACTGCCCCCTAGCCCCAACAAGGAGAGGAGAGGAGATTTAAAGGAGAGGAGAGGGAGAGGAGATTTAAAGGAGAGGAGAGGAGGTATAGATGAGAGGAGAGGGAGAGGAGATTTAGAGGAGAGGAAGAGGTGAGTTGGAGAGGAGATTTAAAGGAGAGGGGAGGAAGAGGACAGGAGAGGAAGATGACAGGAGAGGAGATTAATGGAGAGGAGAGGGAGAGGAGATTTAAAAGAGAGGAGTGGAGATTTTTAGGAGAGGAGATGGAGAGGACAAGGAGAGTTGAAGGAGAGGAGATTTAAAGGAGAGGAGCGTGAGAGGAGATTTAAAGGAGAGGAGAGGGAGTGGAGAGGGAGAGGAGATTTAAAGGAGAGGAGAGAGAGAGTTGTTTCCCTGTCTATCTATGTGTGTTTTAGCTCTCGTGTGTGTGTGTGTGTGTGTGTGTGTGTGTGTGTGTGTGTGTGTGTGTGTGTGTGTGTGTGTGTGTGTGTGTGTGTGTGTGTGTGTGTGTGTGTGTGTGTGTGTGTGTGTGTGTGTGTGTGTGTGTGTATACGTGTGCCTTCACCTCTGTTCTACGTGGTATGTTCATGTCACTGTAGATTTGCTAGCCTGTGTTTTGGAATAGGAGACAACATCCTCTGGCCTGTGTGTATGAACAGAGAGTCTGCCAACAAACGTTGAGCTGGAACATGAAAAAAGGCTATTCAAGGAGAGGAGAAACCTTGTAGTCAACATCCATTAGCAGCAACTGCTGTGCTGTGTGTGTGTGTGAGGGTAGATCTTTACCCAACCAACACTGTTGCCTGTAAGGCTTAACAGAAACACACACACACACACACACACACACACACACACACACACACACACACACACACACACACACACACACACACACACACACACACACACACACACACACACACACACACACGCTCTCCCTCACAACAGCACATAGAAATATACTGCTTATAGCTGTTTACTGGGAGTAAGGGAATACCTCAGTGTGTGTGTGTGTGTGTGTGTGTGTGTGTGTGTGTGTGTGTGTGTGGGAGTGACAGGGTATAGGTGAACACTACTCAACTCCTTGGGGTGAGATTTACTTTTGAAACTCATTCTCAGGTCCTGGTTCGTCTAAGATAAAAAAGGAGGACTGCAGGGGAGAAAGAGTAGGAAGAAAGAGAGGAAGAGGGAAGGGGAGAGAGGGCGTGTGTCTGCCTTTCAGAATATGACCATGTTTTTGGAAAGCGTCACCGGAGGGGTGAAACATTGAGCGAACCGCAAGAGCTTGGAATTGATTTTCTCAGAATGCTTTGTGTCACACAGGTCTCTTTTAACCACCAGGAAAATACATGACTCTCTCTCTCTCTCTCTCTCTCCCTTGCTCTCTCACTCGCTCTCTCTCTCACTCTCTCTCGCTCGCTCTCTCTCTCTCTCTCTCTCTCTCTCTCTCTCTCTCTCTCTCTCTCTAAAGTCAGAAAGTCAAGCGTTTTATGGGAAAAGCTTGACTCGCTGAGTAAATTTACCTGAACTCACTCTACTCAGAACAGAAAGTAGAGGGTGACTTAAAGTGATTTCTGACAGAGAACCTTATTATACAGGAGGCTCTAAGACCTTTCACATTGACAGGGTTGAGCACAGCAGCATGTATCGCTTCCAACACTCTTGATATTTCAGCGTTAAAACCTGCAAGTTGAATCACATTCCTATGACTTTGCTGTAAGTGAGCACTCAAAGTGGACATTAGTATGCTTTCGTATGTTTTCTCCATAAATGATCATTTATTTAGGATGTTCTCCTTTCAGAGTGAGGCACCAGGTCTTTTTGAAAGCCCTAGCTTCCCCCCAGAGGGCATGGACTTACCAGAGAAGGTCAAAGTGGCCATTCAGGAGAGGGCGGAGTGAACATGCTAGCCAATAAACCGTCACAGCAGTGTGAGTTACTGCCCAGTTTGGGCCAATCGTAAATCAGATCAGTGTAATGCAAGGTTCTGATGGGCTGGGTTGGGCCGTGCCGAGCGGCTTCTCGTTAAATTTGACCGGAAGTCCTGCACACATGTTTTATGACGGGAGAATCAGAGCACTAAATAAACAGAGGGGATAGGACCCGTAAACCAAAGAAGAAGAGAGGGGGGAAGAGAGGTATGAGGAAGAGGATGAGAGGAGAGGTGGTGAAAGACGGGAGTTTGATGTGAGGAGGAGTGATGACAGGACAATAGAAGACAGGAAGGAGTGAATCAGCAACATGTCTTGTCTAACTAGGGTATATCTTTTCTCAGTCCATCGCACCTTCTCTCTCTTCTTTCATCCCTCTATCATTCTGTCTCTCACCCACCCCGACTCTTCACTCTCCTCACTCTATCTCTAAATCAGTATCTAACACATAGTTACTGTCTCTCAGTCCATCACTCACTCCATAGCTATCTCTTCTGCTGCCTCTCCCTCAGAGATCCTGTCTCCCTCTCTCCCTCAGAGACCCTGTCTGTCTCCATCTCTCCCTCAGAGACCCTGTCTGTCTCCCTCTCTCCCCCAGAGACCCTGTCTGTCTCCATTTCTCCCTCAGAGACCCTGTCTGTCTCCCTCTCTCCCTCAGAGACCCTGTCTGTCTCCCTCTCTCCCTCAGAGACCCTGTCTGTCTCCCTCTCTCCCTCAGAGACCCTGTCTGTCTCCATCTCTCCCTCAGAGACCCTGTCTGTCTCCATCTCTCCCTCAGAGACCCTGTCTGTCTTCCTCTCTCACTCAGAGACCCTGTCTGTCTCTCTCTCTCCCTCAAAGACCCCATCTCTCTCACTGTTACGACTGATCTAGTATTCTAGTTTTTAGAGTGTTTGCGTGTGCTTATGTGTGTGTGTTCTTGCAACCGTAACTGTGTGTGTGCATATGTACCCACATGCACGCACTGTGTGTGTGTGTGTGTGTGTGTGTGTGTGTGTGTGCATACATGCATGTGTGTGCACAGATGGCAGCAGAGAGGACCTCGCAGTCCCTCAGGCTTGGGTAATTAAAATCCCTCATACCTTCCAATCGCATCAGTTTAGAATGAACAACAGGATAGAGGATAGTACTTAACTAGTAGTACATACTGTAACCGACATGTTGTTCTACTATCAGTGTAACTAGTAGTACATACTGTATCTTACATGTTGTTGTCCTATATGTGTAACTAGTAGTACATACTGTAACCGACATGTTGTTCTACTATCAGTGTAACTAGTAGTACATACTGTATCTTACATGTTGTTGTCCTATATGTGTAACTAGTAGTACATACTGTATCCTACATGTTGTTGTACTATCAATGTAACTAGTAGTACATACTGTATCCTACATGTTGTTGTACTATCAGTGTAACTAGTATTACATACTATAACCTACATGTTGTTGTACTATCAGTGTAACTAGTAGTACATACTGTAACCTACATGTTGTTGTACTATCAGTGTAACTAGTAGTACATACTGTATCCTACATGTTGTTGTACTATCAGTATAACTAGTAGTACATACAGTATCCTACATGTTGTTGTACTATCAGTGTAACTAGTAGTAAATACTGTATCCTACATGTTGTTGTACTATCAGTATAACTAGTAGTACATACAGTATCCTAC
>NC_059457.1:81454385-81459385 GCF_905237065.1 Salmo salar | reverse complement strand
TATAATCTCAGAGGTGGGGTAGATGCTGTATAAACTCAGAGGTGGGGTAGATGCTGTATGAACTCAGAGGTGGGGTAGATGCTGATAAACTCTGTGTAAACCAGAGGTGGGGCAGATGCTGTATAAACTCAGAGGTGGGGTAGATGCTGTACAAACTCTGTGTACACCAGAAGTGGGGTAGATGCTGTATAAACTCAGAGGTGGAGTAGATGCTGTATAAACTCAGAGGTGGGGTAGATGCTGTATAAACTCAGAGGTGGGGTATATTCTGTATAAACTCAGAGGTGGGGCAGATGCTGTATAAACTCAGAGGTGGAGTAGATGCTGTATAAACTCAGAGGTGGGGTAGATGCTGTATAAACTCAGAGGTGGGGTATATTCTGTATGAACTCAGAGGTGGGGTAGATGCTGTATAAACTCAGAGGTGGGGTAGATGCTGTATAAACTCAGAGGTGGGGTAGATGCTGTATAAACTCAGAGGTGGGGTAGATGCTGTATAAACTCAGAGGTGAGGGAGATGCTGTATAAACTCAGAGGTGGGGTAGATGCTGTATAAACTCTGTGTACACCAGAGGTGGGGTAGATGCTGTATAAATTCAGAGGTGGGGCAGATGCTGTATTAACTCAGAGGTGGGGTAGATGCTGTATGAACTCAGAGGTGGGGTAGATGCTGTATGAACTCAGAGGTGGGGTAGATGCTGTATAAACTCAGAAGTGGGGCAGATGCTGTATAACAAACTCTGTGTACAGCAGAGGTGGGGTAGATGCTATATAACAAACTCTGTGTACAGCAGAGGTGGGGTAGATGATGTATAAATTTAGAGGTGGGGTAGATGCTGTTTAAACGCAGAGGTGGGGTGGATGCTGTATGAACTCAGAGGTGGGGTAGATGCTGTATAACAAACTCTGTGAACAGCAGAGGTGAACAGCAGAGGTGGGGTAGATGCTGTATAACAAACTCTGTGAACAGCAGAGGTGAACAGCAGAGGTGGGGTAGATGCTGTATAAACTCAGAGGTGGGGTAGATGCTGTATGAACTGAGGTGGGGTAGATGCTGTATAAACTCAGAGGTGGGGTAGATGCTGTATAAACTCAGAGGTGAGGTAGATGCTGTATAAACTCAGAGGTGAGGTAGATGCTGTATAAACTCAGAGGTGGGGTAGATGCTGTATAAACTCAGAGGTGGGGTAGATGCTGTATAAACTCAGAGGTGGGGCAGATGCTGTATAAACTCAGAGGTGGGGTAGATGCTGTATGAACTCAGAGGTGGGGTAGATGCTGATAAACTCTGTGTACACCAGAGGTGGGGTAGATGCTGTATAAACTCAGAGGTGGGGCAGATGCTGTATAAACTCAGAGGTGGGGTAGATGCTGTACAAACTCTGTGTACACCAGAAGTGGGGTAGATGCTGTATAAACTCAGAGGTGGGGTAGATGCTGTATAAACTCAGAGGTGGGGTATATTCTGTATAAACTCAGAGGTGGGGTAGATGCTGTATAAACTCAGAGGTGGGGTAGATGCTGTATAAACTCAGAGGTGAGGTAGAAATGCTGTATAAAGTCAGAGGTGGGGTAGATGCTTTATAAACTCAGAGGTGGGGTAGATGCTGTATGAACTCAGAGGTGGGGTAGATGCTGTATAAACTCAGAGGTGGGGCAGATGCTGTATAAACTCAGAGGTGGGGCAGATGCTGTATAAACTCAGAGGTGGGGTAGATGCTGTATAAACTCAGAGGTGGGGTAGATGCTGTATGAACTCAGAGGTGGGGTAGATGCTGATAAACTCTGTGTAAACCAGAGGTGGGGCAGATGCTGTATAAACTCAGAGGTGGGGCAGATGCTGTATAAACTCAGAGGTGGGGTAGATGCTGTATGAACTCAGAGGTGGGGTAGATGCTGTATAAACTCAGAGGTGGGGTAGATGCTGTATAAACTCAGAGGTGGGGTAGATGCTGTATAAACTCAGAGGTGAGGTAGAAATGCTGTATAAACTCAGAGGTGGGGTAGATGCTGTATAAACTCAGAGGTGGGGTAGATGCTGTATGAACTCAGAGGTGGGGTAGATGCTGTATAAACTCAGAGGTGGGGCAGATGCTGTATAAACTCAGAGGTGGGGCAGATGCTGTATAAACTCAGAGGTGAGGGTAGATGCTGTATGAACTCAGAGGTGGGGCAGATGCTGTATAAACTCAGAGGTGGGGTAGATGCTGTGTAAACTCAGAGGTGAGGTAGATGCTGTATAAACTCAGAGGAGGGGTAGATGTAGGATAGACTTTCATGCTGTTACAATGAGCCTGTCCTCCAATATCACCACCCACCAGCCACCACTGGTCTTCAGAGCAAAGTGAAGCCTCTCGTCCTGGTTAGTTTGGTAGTAGTCTTGCTTAGAGACAGTGGCTGTTGAAAGAGACTAGTTAGTTAGACCAGCAAAATCTCTAATTTGAGGTCACAACTCTGCTCTGCAACATGTTTCAATCGTCCCCCTGCTATAAACTTACTTGGAGTAGCAGCTTGTTTCATCCTAAACTCCCTGGTGATCAGCTCTCCATCAGAGCCTGTCACAGTCTAACACAACATGAAGCTGAGATCACACATCAACTCATGAAGACTGACACCAACACAACAACCTGCATATACACTCTTGTATAGCTAACCTTGTGGGGACACACTATTCAGTCCCATTCAAAATCCTATTTTCCCCAACCCCTAATCCTAACCCTAACTTTAATCCATACCCTAACCCTAATTCTAACCTATACCCTTACCCTAAACCTAACCTTAACCCTAACCCTAATCCTAACCCTAACTCTAACCCATACCCTTACCCTAATTCTAACCTATACCCTTACCCTAAACCTAACCTTAACCCTAATCCTAACCCTAACTCTAATTGTTCTTAACACTTAACCCCCAAGAAATAGCATTTGACCTTGTGAGGACAAACAACATGTCCCCAGTTGATCAAATGTTTGTTCTATTACACACACACACATACACACACACACACACACACACACACACACACACACACACACACACACACACACACACACACACACACACACACACACACACACACACACACACACACACACACACACACACACACACACACACACTGCTCAACTCTGTGGCGCTGCTACGCGGCAGAACACTACTAACTTTATGTTATTTTTGTACTTGGTCTCCCGAGAGGTGCAGTGGTATAAGACACTGCATCTCAGTGCAGGAGTCGTCCCTGGTTTGAATCCAGGCTGCATCACATCTGGCCTTGATTGGGAGTCACATAGAGCAGCACACAATTGGCCCAGCGTTGTCCGGATGTGGCTGTCATTGTAAATAAGTATTTGTTCTTAACTGACTTGCCTAGTTAAATATAAACCTTTGAACGTCAACTGACAAGCTCACTGTGGCTGCAGGTTCATTAGTGAAAACATGGGCTTTTTCTAAATGAAATCTGCTGAAAACAAAACTAAATAGAGACTAAATATATATTTATTTACAAAGCTAACAGACTGAATTTCAATATCCACCCCCCGCGAAGACAATCTGTTCCTGTTTCCATTGTGTATTTCCCCTTAAAATCTCCATAGAAACGGCCCCTCTCAACGTAGATTGATCGCCAACATAGGCAATGAAGCCTAGGATCTCAAGGTGAAAATGACGAAGCTATCAAGTTGATTTTGATTGGTCTAACCAGCAGAAACATCTCCAACTGGTACAGTTTCACAACACCAAATATGGAAGTGATACAACCGAGAGAGGCGCAGTGTAACCTAGCAACGGTCACAGCAAATTAACGTTCTTATTTCATCAACTCTGTCAAGTACAAGTATATTAAGGTTATAATATTTTTGAGAATTATCGAGTGATTGATTCTATATTATTCATAATGTCATAGGGCAAAGAAAATTACGTTTTGACATTCATTTCGTAGCACACTCTTGACTTGCCCCATTTTTCTCTATATGATACAGCAGTGAGTGAACGCCCTGTTTACTGCCCTACAAAGGCAAAGTGCAGTAACTACGTAATTTTTCTGTCTAGACAGACAGCCATTTATGATACTCTATGATATATTCTGATCAACTGGCTTGTTCTTGTGTCAGGCAGCTAAATACCACTTTAATCAGATAATATACACACAGCCCTCCCTTCTCGTCCCTCCCCTCTCCCCACTCCTCCCTCCCCCTCTTGCATCACCTCCCCCTCTCCCCTCTCCCCTCCCCTCCCCTCTCCTCCCTATCTCCCCACTCTGCCCTCCCCCTCTTGCCTCTCCTCCCCCTCTCCCCTCTCGCCTCCCCTCCCTTCTCCTCCCTCTCCCCACTCCGCCCTCCCCCTCTTGCCTCTCCTCCCCCTCTCCCCTCTCGCCTCTCCTCCCTCTCCCCACTCCGCCCCTCCTCCTCTTGCATCTCCTCCCCCTCTCCCCTCTCGCCTCCCCTCCCTTCTCTTCCCTCTCCCCACTCCACCCTCCCCCTCTTGCCTCTCCCCTCTCGCCTCCCCTCTCCTCCCTATCTCCCCACTCTGCCCTCCCCCTCTTGCCTCTCCTCCCCCTCTCCCCTCTCCCCCACACACCGCTCTCCTCTACACTCCCCAGGAGTCCTTCCCTGACAGTTCTGTCCTGTGCTTTGCGATCTATCTCAGGGAGTTCGTGAACACCCAGTGCAATTACTCTTTACTGCTGACTGCACCTGCACAGCATCACTGGGACACACGGCTGCTGCCTGCTACTGAGGGGGCTTTGGCACTGAAAGCTAAAGAGGTTAAGGAGGACATTTCTTTGAGGGAATAAGCCCTAGAACTGCAGTGGCAGGCAGGGAGGGAGAGATGACAACTCTGCCACGTGTTGGGGCTAAATGTTTTGTTGAAGGACGATGGAGACTGGGGAGTTTAGTGTAGTGAGTTAACTATCTGGTAAATGACTGGGGAGTTTAGTGTAGTGAGTTACCTATCTGGTAATGGACTGGGGAGTTTAGTGTAGTGAGTTAACTATCTGCTAA